>NC_056730.1:527668735-527736235 GCF_019279795.1 Protopterus annectens | reverse complement strand
GTAATTCGATTATGTAAAGTGCTTCCATATATATATATATATATATATATATATATATATATATATATATATATACACACACAAATACACACACACACACATATATATATATATATATATATATATATATATATATACATACACACACAAACACGAACACACACCTTTACATGTATCGATATATACATATTGTAAAACCACTAGCACAAAAGTGCAAACAACTATTTAAAAACTTAAACTTTTGCTATTTTGGAAGGAATATAGACACTAGTCAGTCTTTTATTCATTTAAATCATATTTTGAGTGCTTTTGCTCACTGTAAAGTTTTCAGTTGAACTTAAACAGAAAATAACTTAAAATGAACCTGGTCTTATCATTTAACTGGTATGGCAAGTGGGGGATGGGTTAAGGAGTTCCCTAATCCTTGAAACAAGGCTTATTATTTAACTGGTGTGGCGAGCGGGGGAATGGGTTTAAGAAGTTACATAATCCATTTAAGGACATTACAAATGCTCAAGTTTTCATTTAGTCCTGGGGTTTGCTGCTCACAACTGTATCTGCCACTTTAACTCTTTAACTAACAGTAAGTTGTCGGTGTTCTAAAGAGGGTCAGTAATCCCTAGGGGATCTGTGACTTTTTCATTGCTACAAATTGGAATCCAGAGAACTAGGACCAGGCCATACTATGCTTGGCTAGTGCGTTTTAAGGGTCTTGCTTCCTGATGGCTCTCACATGTTCTTTTAACCGGATACTAAGTAGCCTTGTGGTTTTTCCAATGTAGTATGCTTCACATTGCGAGCATACTGTGAAGTAAACCACACTGGGGGTCTCACAGTTTAAATGTTCTTTTATGTGAATAACCGCTTGTGGGGTGGTGAGACGTACCTTGGGGGTTTGAATAATAAAATCGCACCAGTAACATTTCATGCATTGGTGCATGTCTGGGGGTGTGTACCTGCAGCCTCTTTTTTGATTTGAAAGTGGCTTTGAGGGACACGCTCCTTTTGTAGCAGAATTGTGGTGGGCTTCCAAGGATTAGTGCTAGCTCTGGGTGCTCCGCTATGAGTACCCAGTTTTTAATGAGGATGTCTTTAATGCTGGTGGTGTCTAGACAGATGAGCAAGAGAAACCTTGGGGTGATGTCCTCTGGTGCCTGAGCTTTGGGGTAGAACCTGTGTTTAAGGTTGGGTGGGTACAGGGTTTCTCTCCTTGTGATTACCAGTTCCATGACTCTGAAGGCTAGATCCTCTGGGTAGTGCCCTTCCAGGCAGAAGTCCTTGAGGCAAAATCGCAAGGAGAGAAACCCTGTACTCACCCATCCTTAAACACTGGTTCAACCCCAAAGCTCAAGCACTACAGCACACCTCCATAAGGTTTCCCTTGCCCATCTCTCTAGATACCACAAGTATCAAATACATCCTCATTAAAAACTGGGCAGTCATAGCAGAGCACCCAAAGCTAGCCCTAATACTTGGAAGCCAGCCAAAATTCTGCTAAAAAAAGAGCGCGTCCCTCAAACCCACATTTGAATCAGAAAAGAGGCTGCAGGCACACACTTTTGATGCACCCCCAGGCATGCACCAATGCAGGAAATGTCACTGGTGCGATTTTATCATTCAAACCCTCAAAGTACATCTCATCACCCCATAGGTGGTTATTCACATAAAAGAACATTTAAACTGTGAGACCCCCAATGTGGTTTACATAAAAGTATGCACTCAATGTGAACATACTACACTGAAAAAAACACAAGACTACTTAGGATCCGGATAAAATATTTAAAATTCGTTATGATGTCACTTCCAACCTATTCCACTTCAAGACACACCAGTTGTCATTAAGAGCAGGAAATATATCAGCATTTAGAAAAATCTGCCATTTTACCTCGTTCACTTCTAGCAGGGAAATGACATCTCCAATAAACATCTCAACTTGCTCTAATGCCACAAATTTAGTAAGTGAATTGTGAGCAAATAATACTGTGCTTCGCTAAGTTATTTTTAAGATCCTTGTTTTTAATAACTTGATAATGCTTCCTAATTCGATGCAACAAAAGCCTACTAGTTTTTCCCTACATGATAAGCACATCAACCCATGCACATCCTTAAATAAACCACATACACGGAAGAACAATTATAAAAAACATTTATTATAATTGGTGAATCTTGGTGGGCTATGAACTCTTCTTTGCAAACATTAATATACTTCCACAGGGTACAATGCCCACACTTAAACATCCCTACGATATGTGTAATTAACTGTTTGCAAATTACATTATCATTTTCACCAGAACTGATGTGTCAAACCTAAATATTGCACAATTCTTGGTTCCCCTGAGTAATACACCAATTCATTCTTATAATATTTTGAATATCATTAAGATCTAGGGAAATTGTAAATTGGAACCTTAAAGTGTTACCTGCAGAATTATTCATTTTTTTAGCAACAAAGCAGTATTTTAAAATCGGCTGATACTGATTATATCTATTTTGCCTGACCGCTAATAAAAAAGTACAGTTGTGTACACTTACCATAAATGTAGATATTCGAGTGTATTCACTGTTGCAGTTCTAACAAATGGGTTATCCGGCCTCCAGTAGCCCTCGATCGGCCCGAATACCAAAGGTAAGGGGATATAACATTGGCTGCTGTCAGTTGTATAGGACGTCAGTATCCTTGATACAAAAGGAGGCAAGCCAACGTCACTTCCTCAGCCTTTCTTGCCACAAATGTCAGGAGTCCCCAAGAAAACAAGGCTTAGACAAAAAAAATAAAGTATCCTTGGTAAAATAAACCAAGCAAAGCCTGCACCTTAGGAAAGGAGAGCAGGAGAATACCAAAACAGGGGGAAGGAGGGAGGGAAACCAGGACTGCAACAGCGAATACACTCGAACATCTACATTTATGGTAAGTGTACACAACTGTACTATGTTCATTGTGTTTCACTGTTGCAGTCCTAACCAACGAGTTGATTACCAAAGCCCAGAGAAGAGGGAGGAGGTACCAACACAATCAAGGACTGGAGAGAATGTCCTGCAGAACAGCAGTGGCACACCCCGCCCTGGATCTAGAAAACAAAGACAAATTATAATGCTTTGTAAAAGTGTATACCGAAGACCATGTGGCAGCCTCTAAAATGTCTTTAGTAGGGACACCCCTTAAAAAAGCTGCAGAAGTGGAGGCTGCTCTTGTGGAGTGGGTCGTCACTCCATGAGGAGGAACCTTACCATAAAAGGAATAACAGAAAGTAATACAGTGTGCAATCCATTTAGAAATGGTTTGCTTAGAAATAGCTTTACCCGGAGCTCCAGGGGCAAAACTGACCAATAGCTGAACTGATTTCCAAAGGTCCTTAGTCCTGTCCAGGCAGAACCTGAGCTGTCTGTGTACGTCAAGAGAATGCAGGATCCTTTCACCTCTATTTTGAGGATTAGGAAAGAAAGTAGGAAGGTATATGGACTAATTAAGAGTCAGGCTAGAAATCACCTTCGGCATAAGAGGGATTGGTCCTCAGGGAGACACGATCTGCATGTAGGATGAGAAAAGGCTCCACAGCCATCAAAGCTTGCAGTTCTGAAACTCTCCTTGCTGAAGATATAGCCAAGAGGAATGCAGTTTTCCAAGAGAGAAACATTAAATTTGCAGTGGCAGCTGGCTCAAAAGGAGGAAGAGGGAGTTTCTTCAACACAAAATTAAGGTCCCAGGCCAGAGTAGGTGCCCTTCTGGGAGGTTTTAAGTTGCTAGCACCTCTGAGAAGCATTTTCATCAGGGGATGAAAGAAGATGGGCTGTTCAAAAGAACAGTAAGCAGAAATAGCTGAAGCATGGATTTTGATAGAGGAAAAAGAAAGTCCACCTTGAAGCAATTCAGCCAAGTATTCCAGGATCAAAGGAAGAGTAGGCTGAGAAGAAGATTCCCCTCTAGCCTCCATCCAATGAGAGAATCATTTGCCAGCATAGGACTTCCTAGTGCTAGGCCTCCTGGCCTCACGAAGTACATCAACCACCTGCTGGGAAAGGGAAGAAGAAGTAGATTGATTCATACAATGAGCCATGCTGCCAAATGGAGAGACTGAAGATGAGGATGTAGAATGTTTCCCCCTTCCTGACCCAAAAGATCTGGTTTCAGAGGAAGATGCCATGGAGGAAATTGGGAGAGACTGCGAAGCAGAGGATACTAATGCTGCCTGGGCCAGTCTGGAGCTATGAGAATGGTCCCTGATCTTCAACAATACTCGGGGAAGGAGAGGAAGAGGAGGGAAGGCATAAATTGAAAGTAGCATCCAAGGGAAAGACAGAGCATCCACTTTCCAAGCTTTGCTGTGATGCTGCCAGGTGCAAAAAAGTGGCAGAAGGTGGTTGTCCGTGGAGGAGAAAAGATCCACCTGCGGAGTGCCCCAACGCTGAATGATGCTGTTATGGACTGTAGAATTATGCTCTGTCTGCACAGGGGGTAAGAATGAGTCCCTCCCTGTTTGATGATGTACCACATGACTGTGGTGTTGTCTGTTCTTACTAGCAGAGTTCCAAGAGAAGGAAGATGCATGAAAGCCAGCAAGGCCTGCTGAACTGCAATTTAGGTTTATGTGTAGGCGCATCTGCTGGGCGTTCCAATGTCCCTGTATGCATCTGCCATCCAGGTGAGCTCCCCAGGCGTAGTCCGATGAGTTTGTGGTCAGAACTTGAATTGCAGGAGGTGGGCAGAAAGGCATGCCCTTGTTTTGCAAACAGGCTGTCGCCCACCACAGAAACTCTCTCTGCAGACAAGGAAGCAGAGGAATAATCACATCCAGATCCTGTGTGTGCTGACACCAAAGGTTCTTGAGGTACCACTGCAATTTCCTCATATGCAGCTTTGCATATGGAATCATGAGAATACAAGAGGTCATGAATCCCACAGCTTGCAGGTATTTCCTTGCAGGGAGCTGGGACAGGCTTGCCAAGTCCTTTAAGTAAGCTGAAAGAGTTGTCTGCTTTCCACAGGCAAGACAGTTATTAACTTTTTCTGACATCCGTTAAGGCAAGAAAAAGAGGATCCCCAACAGGGTACTTAGCTGTAGATGACTTCAAATTTTGTAGTTGGAAATCAAAAAGGTAAACGGCCGACCAGCCCTAGCGCAAAAAAGCTTCTGCTTTGGGCTCCGCAGCAAAGAAGACTGAGTAAGTAATGTCAGCTTCCTCCTTTTGCATCAAGGATACTGACGTCCTATACAACCGACAGCAGCCAACGTCATATCCCCTTACCTTTGGTATTCGGGCCGATTGAAGGCTATTGGGGGCCGAATACCCCATTTGTTAGGACATCAACAGTGAAACACAATGAACATCTAGTCAGTGAGCTCACTGGAGTAATATCTTTCAATAAACAAACTTAAGAAAATAACATTCTTTTGTAAAGACATCATCATTGCTAATAATTCTGCTTAGGCGAATATACTGCCCTTTAATAACATTCTGCTTCATAAACTGGGGATGCTGACTATAATAATCTAAATAATTGTTCTGGAAGGTCTTCTTCCTAAAAATGCTTGATCTGAATCCTCTTGTAACTAGATTTAAGGTGATTTCTATATCTAGCAATTGCACAGTTAAACCCTTTCCAGATAATGTAAAATTTAAAAACCTTGTACTGGATTTCATTTCTTAAAAAAACTAGTTTAATTCTATCTCATTCCCTTGCCAAATAAAAAATAAATTGTTTGTAAAACATTTATATCCTTTAACTCTCTTAAAGCCATTTAAATGAACTAAAACTTCAATTTCAAATGCACTAAGTACCAAACTGGCTTAGGAAGAAGACCTTTCAGAAAAACTGAGTGAAAACTCATGAATTCCAAATTAGATACAGAGGTCTTCGGGTCAGTTTTCAGTCTTGCCAGGATGTAATAACGCAAGGGATCTAGAGATGTGTAAATAGTTAATTCCCAGCTTGTAACAGTTGATACCTGGTTGGAGCAGAAGAGGGGTAGACATTCAGAAATGGAGACACTTGAAAACCCCTTGATCCCCAAGTGAGCAATCACCACTAACATGCATATGAAAGAGAGCTAGGTGGCTAAGGTTAGCATGCAGAATATTACTGTGAATTGGCAGAGATCAACTTTTAACCAGAACTGCAGAAAAACTGTGCAGGCATCTGTTTAATTTAATGACGTGTCCTGACAAAAAAATATATAGAGTATATCTAATCACCCTAGCACATAGGAATCAGGATGGACTGAACCATGACTATCCGGGACTTGGACTTCTCTACATACAGAATATTTAGATCACAGCCAGAAGCAGGTTATTGTAATAACCTCTAAAAAGTGCTCTCTGCAGCCAGCCAGATTTAGTTGAGATGGTTCAAGCATCCAAGTGCAAAGACAATGTTCCCTTGCGTCTTGCTAGATAGGCAGTTGGGCAGCTTTTCAGGGATGCTGGTAGGATTCGTCAGAGAAGGTTCGCTGAAGCCCTGGTCCTGCACCTAGACTCCTAGAAATGGATGCAGCCTGAAGTATGTAAGCTAATTCAGCGGGCGCATTCATGGAGTCACCAGAATTCAGGATAAGCAAGAAATGCAAGTAGATTCAATTTCGAAAGACCGACTTGGTCAGTAACCCCCCCCCCCCCCCCCGCCCAAGGGTATAGTGTAGACTAGTACTGTATATGTTTGTTTGGAGAAAAAAGAAATGGCCAGAATGTCTATGCCTGCAAGGGGAAGGGGAAAGAGTAAATTCCAGAATACTAGCCCCTGCGGGAAAATCCATGGTAATAGCCATACTCTGGGCCAGAAGATCAGATAGGACGATCGCCTGTGCAAGCCATGAAAGTAGGAGATAGAGCAGGTCTCCATACCCAATGAAAAGAAGGGCAACAAGTAGATATCCTTGGATACTAGCTCAGGGCGTGCAGGAAGAGTAATCTGTATTGCTATAGATCACACCATGTAATTTGGTTCAACAACCTCTATCTCTCAAGTACCTAGGATTGCAAACGCACGCCACTGCACCCGGCAACATTCTTAACTGAACGGTTCCAAAGAACGGACTGTAGGATAGATATGTACATGTATATATATCTATCTAGATACACACACACACACATATATATATATATATTTATATATATATATATATATATATATATATATATATATATATATATATATATAGATATGAAGCACCACACTGTAAAACAAACCAAACCTCACACCACAAGTTCCAGGCCAGATTAATTCAGTTTACTACACAGACTGATTTATTAAAATAAAAAATAACTCCTGCAGTAAAAATTAACAGCAAAACTTCAAACTCTTATACCATTAGAAGCAAGTAACACTTCTCTGGCACCTCGGCTTTCAGAGAAGCCTTTTCAAAGTACATCTTTCTGCTGGTAAGCATACACTTAAATACATGCTTTAATCAATTAAATAATCATCCAATTAAGAATTCACTAAAAAAGCCAACTAAAAAGGTTAACTTTTAATATTCTGTTTAACCTTCTTACATTAAATGCTTCCAAGAGAATTTCCTATTCATACCTCTTGGAAACATTGTATCATATTTTAAAATAAATATTGCTTCCTTCCTTCTTAAATGTTCCTTATTTTTTTCATCAGTGCTAAACTTAGTATTTACTTGTTCCAAAACAGTTGCCTGCAAGCCCTGTGGGTCTCCATTATGATGTTCCTTAAAGTGAATAGCTACAGGACTCTGAAATCTTTGCTTCTTGATGTCCCGTATGTGCTCTTTTAACCTTGCAGCAAAACTTCTCTTGCTCTCTCTAATATAAAATAATCCACAAGGACATTTTAAACTATATATATTTTTTTCATTATTGCAAGTGAAGCTGCCTCTTCTATCAAATTTTTCCATTAATGTTTTCAAAACTCATCTATGTGTTTGGATACTGTGCAACTGTAACATGGAAAAGTTACATATCTCACTATATTATTTTCTTTATTTTTTGGTCTCTCAAATTTTTCATGTACTAACATGTCCTTGAGACTCCTGCCTCTTTTATATGACAAACAAAGTTTAACCTTTTTAGGCAGGATTTTTCTTTCTGTATATAGGACCAGTAATACCTGTTTTCTCTAAAATATTAGAAAAATGAGTATACTTAGACACAAAATATAACTCGCTCTCTTTTTCTCTACATTTGTTTTCTGCATTATTATGTTCTGTGCTTTATTCACTTTTTTTTCATTACTTTATTATACCGCAACCATACTTTCTCTGGCTCATAGCCCCTTTTTATGAACATGTTAGCTGTATTTTGAACTTCCTTCTCACATTCCTTTCTGTCACTGCACAAACGTTTAACCCTGACCATTCCCCATAAGGAATAGAAGAAATAGTGTGTCTGTGTGTGTGTGTGTGTGTGTGTGTGTGTGTGGGTGGGGGTGGGGGTGGGGGTGGTGACAACTAGTTCCATGCAACATAAAGCTTGGTTGTCCCATTTGTTTCTAAACATTTTAGTTTTAAGTTTACCATCTTCTTGCCCTTATATTGTAATATTCAGATAATTTACTGCCTTTCCTTTTTGTAACCCATCAAATTTGATCTCAAACCAGTTCACTTGCAGTTCTTGAACAAACTTGTCCACCTCTCCATAGCCCCCCTTGCAAACAAAAATCAGATCATCAATGTATCTGTAAAAATGAACAACATGTTTTCTAAAAAAGTCATTCTTATGCACATATAGATTTTCATAGAGATCTATAAATAAATTAGCCTATGTGGGGACAAAAGCTGACCCTTAGCTGTCCCACACTTCTGATGATACAGAGAGCCATCAAATTCAAATATATTATTTTCCAAACAGAACAATGTCAGTTCTATAATATACTCTGTACTGGGGCTTTTCCCCAGAAAAAATTCTATAGCTTCTATGCCATCACTATATGTTTTATACTAGTGTATAGGCTGACTACATCTATGACTATAAAAAAATATGTTCTTTTGCCATACTATCTTCTTTACTTTAGCCAGAAAAACAAAACTGTCTTTGATATATGAAGGTAATTGTATCACCTTTTTTAACAAAAACTGATGCGCAAAAACATCCCAAATTGAGGGTTACAATTGCAGGTAGATACAATGGGACGACCTGGAGGGTTAACCTTGCTTTTATGCATTTTAGGCACACAAAAAATACTTTGCCAACTCACTGCTTTTATTTAAAAACTTATTTTTAGCATCTTCATGACTAAAATAATTTAGTCTAACTCCTTTGTGTATTAATGCTTCATAGTTCTTAACCATCTCCTGATAAGTTAAGAAACCTACTTTATCATAAATGTCATTTTCTAGATGCTGTAAACACATATTTACATATTGTGTGTAATGCATTATTACTAGTTGTCCCCCCTTATCTGCAGGCTTAAATATGAGTTCCTTTCTTTCCCTTAATTTTTTTAAAGTGACCCATTCTTTTTGTGTCATATTATATTGAATTTCACTTCTAAAAACTTATTGCACTCTTGCTCTATCGCATAATTTAACATATGATGAAACATTTCAATTTTATCACACTTGAATTGTTGAGAGACATTCGGGATTACGAACACAAACAAGCATTCATTTTTTCTTCCAAATCTAACAAAAAGCAGCATGTTAGGTTCCAGGAAGGGAAGAGGGTAACTGAACAATCTGTGAATTATTATGCATCAGCTGAAAGTGGAACCTCATCAGTGGAAGGTGAAGGGGAAGTATGGGAAGACTACGGATCCCAAAGGGACAGAATCCAGGGTATGCAAACAGAAATTTTCATGACCAACCTGGGTTACAACAAGAGAATAAGGGACGTTGGCATGATCAACAGTGTGGTGTCAGATATAATTCCCAAACCAACAAACGAGGAAAATGGACATAATAAAATGGGATTTTCTAATAATTTAAATGAGTGGTTTTGAATATATTGTTAATGTTTCTGAATGCATTATTAGTGATGAAGAAAAAAATGTTTTACATAGGGGTTTGAAATTTATTCCGTCTCTTCCCAGAATGTATGAGTTAAAGGGGAAGTATTTCATTTTGTTCACAAGTTACATTTAATAGATTTCTATACAAATCAAACAAAATTTAGAAGCAGATGTGAACAATGCAAGTTTTGTAGATGTTGCAAGTAATGAAGAGGTTTTTTTCTTGAAATTCTGACTTAGAATGCAATGCTTATAGTAATTTTGATACTAATGGTGTTTCTTACAAAAGCAAATGTATGCCTCCTTTCAAGTGTGATAAAATTGAAATGTTTCATCATATGTTAAATTATGCGATACAGCAAGAATGCAATAAGTTTTAGAAGTGAAAAAAAGAATGGGTCACTTTAAAAAATTTAAAGGAAAGAAAGGAAAAAAAGTTATGTACTCACCATAACGTTTCATGTTTGCTGTCCTTGATCTGACCTTCTTTCTTGCTGTTTGGGTTCGGAACTGATCCTCGGCTCCGACTCAGCCGTATATTATAGCACAAGAGGTTTTACTGGCTCAAGGCTAGCCCCTATCCCAGAATGCCTAGTGGTAGTTACCCAGATGTTGTTTGTGATAACCCAACATTAGACCATATAAATAGACAAGAGATATAGTAGACGGATACTAACCATAAGGTATGGTATAAAGGAAATCCAGCCAGTATAGCCAATAAAACAAGGGATTCCTTTCGATCCTCCAGGAAGGGAGAAGGAGGGACGAACGCAAGAAGGAAGGCGAGATCAAGGACAACAAACATGGAACGTTATGGTGAGTACATAACTTCTTTATGTTATGCTGTTCATATCTCACCTTCATTCTTGCTGTTTGGGACAGCATCCCCAGCACCTGATTCTTGGGTGGCTCACTGGAAAAAAAAACTCTTCAGGACCATGGAACCAAATGATGCTCTGCTCTGGGAGGCCACATCTACTTTGTAATGAGTGATAAAGGTATGAGGATTAGCCCATGTAGCTGCTGCACAGATCGAATCCAAAGGCAATTTGGCTTGAAAGGCAATACAGGTAGACAAGGCCCTTGTTGAGTGCCCCTTAATTTTTCCTGGAAGTGTTTGTTTACGCAACTCGTAGACATGTTTTACGCAACTCGTAGACATGTTTTACAGTGTCTGAAAGCCACTTTGATAAAGTCACCTTTGAGACCGCACAACCTCTTACTGTCCGCAAAGGATATGAACAATTGATCAGATTTTCAAAACTCCTTGGTCCTGTGTACATAGAAATGTAACTGTCTATGAACATCCAACTGATGAAGCTTATACACTGCCTTGTTGTCATGATTGGGAAAGAACACAGAAAGCTCTATGGATTGATTTAGATCGCAGTCAGAACATACCTTGGGTAAGAAAGAGGGGTTGGTTCTGAGAGAAACCCGCTCTTTATGGAAAATCAAGTAAGGGGGACGAATAGTTAAGGCCTGTAATTCTGAGACCCTTCTAGCTGAAGTAATTGCAACCAAGAAAAGGGTCTTTCAAGTCAGAAATTTGAGCGGACAAGAAGCAGATGGTTCAATGGGAAGAAGAATCAGTGCATCTAAAACTAAATTTAGATTCCGGGGGGAAGAGGTTCTCTTATCAGAGGTCTTAATAGGGTAAGTACCTCTTAGGAAAGCCTTGCATAACCTATGGGACATGATACTGGAACCCATTTCTCCCATATGGAAATTAGAAATGGCAGCTAACTGAACTTGGATAGTAGCTGCAGCTGCTCCTTGGTCAAATGTTTCAGCGAAAATTCAAGAATCTTTGAAATGGGAGCAGTAAAGGGATCAACCTGATGTTTGCCTGCCCAACAAGAGAAACTCTTCCATTTACTAGGATAAAGTCTCCTAGTAGTGGGCTTATGGGAGGAAATCAAAATGTGCTGAACTGCTGGAGAAACATCGGGAAGCCTGGCTAAGACCGGAAGTGGAGAAACCAAGCTGTGAGCTTGAGAGTTTGGATGGAAGGATGAAGAGACCCCAAACTGATGTCTCAAAAGATCTGGCACTGGGTCCAGGATCCAAGACTCCCCTTGCAGGTGAGGCCAAAGAAATGGGAAAGTACGGTTGTGTACACTTACCATAAATGTAGATGTTCAAGTGTATTCACTGTTGCAGTCATCACATTTAGGTTATCCCTGCCAGGGTAGCCCTTGGCTGGTCCGAATACCAGAGGCTTAGTATTTCTGCATACGTTGCTGTTGCTTCAGTAGTGATGTCAGGTTTTCAGCAGTATAAATTAAGGCAGCTGATGCCATTACATCAGTTTTTCAGGTGGAAGAACCCTGCCAGTAGAAAGTAAATACCAATAAATCCCTTGTAAGGAAGGAGAAGAGAAGAGAAAAGAGGGGGATGGAGGGAGGGAAACCAGGACTGCAACAGTGAATACACTTGAACATCTACATTTATGGTAAGTGTACACAACTGTACTACGTTCTTTGTGTTTCACTGTTGCAGTCATCAGATTTGGGTTGATTCCCAAAGCTGAGGAAAAGGGTGGAGGCAGTCAAGGAAACTAGGGGCTGGCTAAGATGCCCTACAAGACTGCAGAGGCAAACCCTGCCCTGAATTTGGAGAAGAGTGGCAGGTGGTAGTGATTGGTAAAAGTGTGAATAGATGTCCAGATGGCAGCCTCCAGGATGTCCCTGGTGGGGACTCCTCTGAGGAAAGCTGCAGGGGTGGAGGCTGCTCCCCTTGGGGGAGGTTTTCCATGTTGCTTGTAGCAGAAATGGATGCAGTGTGCTATCCATTTGGAAATGGTTTGTTTGGAGATGACTTTGCCTTCTGCCCTAGTAGCAAAGCTAACCAGCAATTGTTCACACTTTCTGTAAGATTTAGTCCTGTCCAGATAGAATCTGAGCTGCCTGTGCACATCTAGAGAGTGCAGGATCCTTTCCCCCTTGTTCTGGGGATTAGGAAAAAAGGTGGGCTAGTGAATGGATTGGTTGACAGCCGCAATGGACACCACCCTTGGGCATGAAGGACGAGTTAGTCCTGAGGGATACCCTGTCAGCGTGGAAGATGATGAAGGGTTCCACAGCAATGAGTGCTTGCAGCTCGGAGAATAGTCTGGCTGAAGTGATGGCAAGAAGGAAAACTTGTCTTCCAGGAGAGAAATTTTAGCTCTGTAGAGGAGGCTGGTTCGAAGGGAGGCAGGGTGAGCGTTTCCAACACAAAAGTTCAGGTCCCAAGCTGGGGTTGGTACTCTTCTGGGTGGCCCCAATTTGTTATCCCCTCTTAGAAACTGTTTGATCAAAGGGTGTGAGAAAAGGGGCTGCTCAGTGGGAAAATGAGCAGAGATAGCAGAGGCATGAATTTTAATAGAGAAAAAAGAGAGACCAGTGTGTAGCAGGTCAGCTAAGTAATCCAGAGGAAGGGCTGTGCCGTATTTGCTCCCTTAGCCTGAATCCAGGTGTAGAACCTTTTCAATTTGTCCGCATAAGACTTTCTAGTGCTTGGGCGTCTGACCTCACGTATAACATCTAGAACCTGTTCACTGACACTGGCAGATTAATTGGGGTTTAGGGAATACACCAAGCTGCCAAATTGAGGGTCTGCAATTGGGGATGCATGAATTCCCCTTCCCTCTGGGTCAGGAGGTTTGGAATCTGAGGAAGATGCTATGCTGGCAGTGGCAACAGGCTGCGCAGCAAAAGGTACCAGTGCTGGCGAGGCCAGTCTAGGGCAGATAGCCTAGTATGACTAGGGCAGATAGCCTTGTATGAACCTATGAACCTATAACCTCGAAAAAGGGCATTGCAAAATTAATTTAAAATGGGTGGCGAAAGCCAAACACACTCTGGCTAGGCTTATAAATGCCCTAGGGCAGATAGCCTAGTATGAACCTATGAACCTATGGAGAATTGTCCTTGGTTTTTCCTTCCTTATTTTGAGCAGTACCCTGCGGATGAGAGGATGTGGAGGAAAGGCATAGGCCAACAGACTGACCCAGGGAAGGACAGGGCACCCACTTTCCAAGTCATACAGCGATGCTCCCTAATGCAGAATTTGCTGAGCTGATGGTTGGTGTGGGAGGCAGAGAGGTTGACCGTCGGGGTGCCCCATTTCTGAGTTATTAGTGTGAAGGTTCTTCTGTTGAGCTGCCACTCATGGGGGTCCAGAAGATTTCTGCTTAATTGTTCTGCCAGAGAGTTGAGAGAACTTGGTAGGAATTGTGCTAACAGGTGGAGTTGCATGGCAGAGGCTGTGTGCCAAAGGGTCATGGCCAGCCTGAACAGAGGGTAGGAGTGAGTTCCTCCCTGCTTGTTGATAGACCACATCACTGATGTTGTTCTGTTTTGATGAGGAGAGTCTCTGGGGAGAAAAGGGGCTTGAAAGCTATCAAGGCATGCTGGACAGCCATCATCTCTTTTTGGTTGATGTGCAGAGGGATTTGCTGTGGGTTCCATTGGCCCTGTATGCACCTGCCATCCAGGTGTGCACCCCAGGCATAGTCTGATGCATCTGTGGTGAGGGTCAGGGTAGTGTGGGGTGTTGAGAAAGGTAGTCCCTTGTTGTGAGAGCATGCTGTTGCCCACCAAAGAAAATTTTTCTGAGGCAGGGAATTATAGGTACAAGAGTCTCTAGGTCTTGAGAGTGCTGACACCAAAGGCTTTTTAGGTACCACTGAGGTTTCCTCATATGCAGTCTGGCATATGGAATGAGTAGTATGCAAAATGCCATGAACCCCGCAGCTTGCAGAATTTTCCTTGCAGATAGCTGGGGTCTGGTGGCTAGTTGAGAGAAGTAGGCTGTCAGGAAATTTTGCTTTTCTGGTGTAAGGAATGCCATCTAGGATGCTGTATCCAGGATTGCTCCCAGGAATATAATCCTTTGGGTGGGCACCAGTTTGGACTTCTTTTTGTTGATTATGTACCCTAGGGAGGTTAGAAGGGACTTTACAAATGCCAGGTGCTTGAGCAGCTTTTCCTGGCTGTCTGCTTGAATTACGCAGTCATTTAAGTATGGGTAAATCTGGATATTCCTTTGTCTGCAAAAGGCAATGGCCGGAGCCAGATATTTTGTGAAAACTCTGGGAGCAGTGGATAAGCCAAAGGGAAGCGCAGAGAACTGAAAGTGTTGAGATACTACCCTGAAACTGAGATATTTTCTTCATGTTTCCCTGATAGGAATGTGGAGGTAGGCCTCCTTTAGATCTAGGGTGGCTAGCCAAGCATCCTTGGACAGCAAGGGTAGCAGCTGCTGGAGGGTGAGCATTTTGAATTTGGGGATCATCAGGAAGGTGTTTAGAATGGACAGATTGAGGATGGGGTGCCAGGTGCCCTCTTTTCTGGGTACCAGAAAAGGTCTGGAGTAGAAATCTTGGCCTTTCTGTTCTGCAGGAATGTGCTCTACTGCCCTCATAGAGAGCAGGGAAAGGACTTGCTTTTGCACCTCTGCCCACTGGTTTGGAAGAAGATCTGGAAACCCTTTTGGGTTTGGAAGGGTGTGGAAACAAAATCTGTGTCTCTGGGACACTATGTTGAGAACCCAGTGGTCGTTGGTAATGATGACCCAGGTGCTTGCGTGAAAGGAGAGTTTTCCTCCTAGGGGTAAATGAAGATGGGCAGTGGGAGAGGTAGGTGAGTCACTGTGAGTTCTTACCATAAGGGGGTGGATTAGAACTCCCTGGATTTGAAGTGGAGGTAGTCCACTGCTTGGATCTCTGTATTCCCTTTGGCTGCTGTCGGTGGGGTCTGGTTCCTCAGGGTCTGGCCTGAACTGGCTTAGTGGGAGCCAGAAAGGACCAGTGCTTGGTGGGACAATGCTTGCTGAACCTGGGAGGCTGGACCTGTAAGAAATCCTTAAATGTCTGCATAGATTTAGCTTTTTCTACCATCTTTTTTAAGACCGCTTCTGCCTTAGTGCCAAATAAGTTGTCTTTGTGCAAGGGGGCATCCAACAATTTAGATTTGACATGGTCTGGAAAGGGCTGTTCCTTAAGCCATGCATGCCTTCTAATGACAGACCAGGTGACTGCTGCCCTGCAAGAAGCTTCTAGGGCATCAAAACCACAGTGCAAGTTGTGTTTAGTTACTTGACTTGCAGAGTGCAGTAACTCTTGTAACTATTTAGATTCTGCACAAGCAGGAAAGGAAGACATTTTTTGTTTGAGGAGTTCCAGCATATGCTGCTGACATTTTAGCATATGGAACTGACAATTTAGTGCCCCGATAGCAAGGGTAGCTGAGGTGTATACTTTTTTACCTCATCTGTCTAGTGCTTGGGAATCTCTGTCTGAGGGGGTGGGATTCTTAGCAGAGGTTGCTTTAATCCCTTTAGGGCCTTTAGAAATTACCTCAGGGTCATCAGTAGGATTTTTAAAAAGAAATTTGTGTGAGTCAGGGACTCTAGTACCTGTCTGGTTTTCTGGGTGCAGGAGGGAGGGTGTCCGGAGTCAAGCTGGATTTCAGGAAAACATCTTCCACAACATCCAGTACTGGGGGCATGGCCAAGGGTCTGTGCTGTGGAAGATCTAAGAATTCCCTGAGTCTCTTTTTAGACTGAGGGTAATCTTGACTCTCCCATTGGAAATGCTCCCTTAAGGTATGAAGGGTTTCCCCAAAGGAAAAATCCTCTGGGGGAGAGGCTAAAGGAATGGAATCCTCTGCATCAGAATCCTCATAAGTAGAGAGGGGTTGCGTGTCTTCATATTCAGATGCATCAGAGTCATCTGACTCTTGTTCAGACAAAACTACAGGGGACAGATCTCTTTTCCAAGGTCTTCCACCATTTTAAGCATTTGGGTCTGAGGCAAGGAAGTAGGTGTTTGAGATTGGGTCATTGGTTTCTTGGGTGTGGTTCATACCCTTGACCTAAGTAACTCGGTCGTTTTCGAATGAACGGCAGACGCGAAAGAAGTCATCTGTTTGTGTCAAGAATCGGTAGTGTGAAGGACTTCCTCGGATGCCGGTGCCTGCTTAGTGGCTCCGGACCCATCTAAGGTAGAGACAACCACAAGATCTTTAGTCGAAGAGTCATGCAGCATACGGACTCTGAAAGGGTCTTGGTAGCGGCCTGCGAATCCATAGAAGTGGGCATCAGGGCCTGCAAAAGCTCCTCACTGAGGACCGGAGAACTGACGACTAGCTTAACAGGAGCGTTGTTGGTAGGTTTGGACCTGGCTGGTCTGTCTCTGTCTTTATCTTTATGCTTTTTCAGAAGATCTGCTGTTGGATGGCTTACTGAAGCCATATCGGAGTTCGAGGACTGTAAGTGAAAATATCTAGCTACAATAAAGGCCCGACGATGGATACTTCTGGAATTGAACAAAGCACAGAAGCG
Organism: Protopterus annectens; assembly: GCF_019279795.1. Lineage (NCBI taxonomy): Eukaryota > Metazoa > Chordata > Ceratodontiformes > Protopteridae > Protopterus > Protopterus annectens. The sequence goes on along the minus strand of NC_056730.1, from coordinate 527,718,999 downwards.
ACAGCGGGGGACGTCATGTTCTGGGCCTAAACAAGTGATGCAGTAAGAATGAAAGTCTTGGTGTGGTATTTGCTTTCCACAGACGAGACAACTTTTAACTTTTTCTGACATTGGTTAGTGCAAGAAAAAAGGATCCCCAATGGGGTATTTAGGTTTAGAAGATTTCAGCTTGAATTCGGTAGACGAAACTCGGGTAGTGGCCAACCGGCACTCATGCAAACTGCTTCTGCTTTGGGTTCCATGGCAAGAAAGACTGGTGTAATGGCATCAGCTGCCTTACTTTATACTACTGATGACCTGACATCAGTACTGAAGCAACAGCAACTGATGCAGAAATACTAAGCCTCTGGTATTAGGGCCAGCCGAGTGCTACCCTGACAGGGATAACCCAAATGTGATAACTGCAACAGTGAAACATGAAGAACATCCATATCTGACAAGGCCAGTAAGGGGCAATGAGAATTAACTTGCAACCCAACAACTGTGCTTTCTGAAGAACCTTAGGGATCAGGGGAAAGGGTGGAAAGGTGTAAATCAGTCCCAGGAGCCAACTGTGAACAAGTGTGTCCCTGGATGACTGTCCCGGTGGAGGGACTAGGGCAAAGTAGCTGCTGCATTTGTTGTTGAGGGGGGTGGTAAACAGATCGCAGCATGGCTGGCCCCATTTGTAAAAAATCAAGACTGTGATTTCCTGCTTCAGGGACCACTCCTGGGGCATCAGGATAGCATGGCTGAGCTTGTCCGCTATCAGGTTGGATTTCCCCAGGATGTGCATTGCACCCAGAAAGAGTTGGGAAGACATCGCACATTGCCAAACTCATAGAGCTTCTCGACACAAAGGGTAAGACCTGGTTCCACCCTGTTTGTTGATGTACCATACTACCGACATATTGTCCATTTGAATTGCTATAGTCCCTGTAGGTAGAGAGTTCTGAAATGCTTGCAACACCAGGAGCACTGCTCTCATCTCCAGGACAATGATGTGCAAGTGGTACTCGTGTTTCTGCCAAGTCCCTTGAACAGTCTGTCCCAGATAATGCCCCCCCACCCCATCTGGGAAGCATCCGTGTTCACTGTGGCTAGGTTGGGGGGTAGAAATGGCCTACCTACTGTCACCATAGGGGAATGAAGTCACCACGCGAAATCCCTTTTGCAGGATTCCGTGATCAGAATCTGATGTGACATGGGTAAATCCTGGAATGACCATTGTGCAAATAGAAGCCGCTGTAGAATTCTCATGTGGAAGTGAGCTATAGGGACCAGAGTGATTGCCGCCACCATAGAACCCAGGACCTTGAGGACAAATCTTGCTTGAAACCTCTTTTGTGTAAACAGTATGACAATTTGGTGACAGATCGTTAATACTCTTTCTTGAGGCAGCTTTGCTATCATGGCCCTTGTGACGAAATCTGCTCCTATAAAGGTAGTATATTGACAAGGCAACAAGGCAGATTTTTTGTAGTTTATGGTGATCCCAAGTTGAGAACAACAGCGGATTTTGTATTCCCTTGCCCTGATTAGTTGATGCTCAGTGGAGGCAGTAAGGAGCCAGTCGTCTAGATATGGAAACACCCAAAATCCTTGACAACTCACGTAAGCCGCAACTACTGCCATGAATTTGGTGAACACCCTGGGGGCTGTGGTGAGACCAAAGGGCAGAGCTCTGAACTGACAGTGACTGGCTACCAGCCGGAAGTGTACATATCTCCATGACAGTCTGTCCATTTTTATATGGTAGTATGCATCCTGCAGATCGATAGAGCACATCCAATTGTCCTGTCCCAGAAAGGGAAGAATGGACTGCAGTGTTACCATCCGGAACTTTTTTTTATTGACTGACCTGTTCAGCCTGCTGAGATCCAAAATGGGTCTCCAGTCCCTTGTTTTCTTTGGAATGAAAAAGAACCTTAAGTAAGTTCCGGATCTGATTTGGTCTGCGGGGACGTCTTCAATTACTTTTTTTCTTGGCAACCTTTGAATCTCCAGGTTTGCATAATCCCAAAGACTGGGTGGAACATCTGGGATAGAGTAGTGTCTTTTTGATAGGGGAAGTAGTGAGAAGGGGATATTCTAACCTCCGGATATTATGGATAGTACCCATGTATCTTCTGTGATTGTCAGGCTTTTTGGTACAAGGATAATCTCCCCCCGACTGTCTATGGAGTCAGACAGTCAGGCCTCCCTTCAGGAGCACTGGAAGGGCCTACCAGAGAAGGTATCTCTGTCGCCCTGGTTCTGCAGACCCCCTCTGCCACGAGGTTGGTGTCTTTCATTGTTATTTCCCCCTCTGCCCCTGGGGGAAAATTCTCCACGTGTGTCAGATGAAGCTCCCTGGGATTTCCGGAACCACATTTTTCCACTCTTCTGACCTTTAGGATAGGGCCTAGATGGAGCAGAAAAATGTACTCCCACGGCCGAGAGTGTTTTGCCATTCTGTTCGCACTTAGTAAGAGTCTCTTTTACCTGAGGCCCGAAGAGGGACGAGCCATCAAAGGGGGCATTGGTGAAGGAAGACTTGAAGGGCTCAGCAAAATGACAAAGGTGCATCCAGGAGTGCCTGCGCAAGGCTACCCCTGTGCCTATTGCCCTGCTTGCCCCATCAGCTACATAAGAAATGAGCCTCATGGAAGAGTTAACCACTGAAGTCAAGGTCGCGAGCTGAGAAGCCACCTTGTCCGAGGCTCCTGCAGCTGAAGGATCCTGTAAGGTATCTCCTAACTCCGTAAGGAGATCCCTTTGAAGCCTTGTAAAGTGGGACAAATAGTTCAGAGACCTGAGTGTAAAGGTCACTGAAGAAAACATAAGCTTCTCATAACTGTCCATTGTATGAGACTCTATTTGGTGGATGGACAGATGAAGTTTCTGCTAATTCCTTCTTGGTGGCTGCTGCCACCACCATAGCATCAACGGTAACACCATTAGATAAGAAGAGCCTATCTTCAGGGGCTGTAATGAACTTATTGGGCCTCCGTGGAACTGGTTCCATCGTGTCTGGAGAGCTCCAAGCCTTCCGACTCACTACATGCAACAGTGAGTCAAAAGGAGGAGATACCCAAGAGGTGGAGTGTCAGGAACCGAATGCATCCAGGTACACCGACTTGTCTTCAGAAGGGGCGAGGGACTTCCATTCATCCCTCTGTCTAAGGATCTCAAAGATGTCTGAAAAGGAGACATCTTCAGAGGGGGTCCGTGGGGACCCTTCTGAGTCATCCAAGTCCGTGTCTGATGTCAAGGACTCAGGGGAGTCCACATGCTTCCTCTTGCAATCCTCTTTCGAGGGACCTCCTCCGAGGGATGCTCAGGGGAGGTTTTGGACAAAGTGGGATCACCCAATGGGGCATCCTGGAGCATGGGTTCCCTACACTTGGGGTGGAGGGGAGGTTCAGAGATGGACACCGGCACCGAGGGCAAAGGAGCCAATGGAGCCAAGGGTGGAGCTGTCTCAGCAGAAAGCACGCTTCTCATCACCTTGAAGGTATCGCGGTCCCAACCCGGAAGAATCTCCGGTTCTGAAGAAGCCAGAAGGCTTCCTCCAAACAGAGGGCGACGTCTCAGAGGCTGATGTAGGAGCCGAGCTGACTTGTACTGAAGCTCCAAGAGGGAGAGTAGGGTCGGACAAGGGTCTGATGTGGCTTCCCCCTCGGAGCTGATGAGGGAGCGTCGGCCCCAGATCCCTTGACAGAAGGGGGTATCGAGATCGGAGTGGTAGCCGGAACTGAAAGACCAAAGGAGGTTACTGGAACCAATGGTTCCACCACTACGAATTCCATACACTCCAGCTCCGAACTCAGAGGAGTCGGAAGAGGAATCGAGATAGGTGTTGTTTAGGTTGTCTGCACCATTTCCATCTGAGATGGGCACAAAAGTATTTTGGCTAATGCTGGTGTCCTAAGAAGCCTCTTTGCCATCCTCTCCACATCATCATCCAAAAGGCTCCTGGGATGACCGAGAGGAATGTGTTGAAGGTCGGTGATTGCCAACCACAGATTGTAATAACGGAGACTGTGTAGCAGATCGCACCGGTTCCAAGGCAGGAAACCTGGAAAGTTTATGGGACCTTACTGGATCTGAAAACACTGATGCAGCTGTAGGTGAAGATGTCTTACCGGAACCGAAAGTCAGGTCCGACTTAGCTTGTGGTTTATCCTTATCTGTAGACGGGTCTGAACTTGGAGCTGAAGAGGATGAAGGCTTGACTTTATCTGATTTTTTTGCCCTCCATGGCAGTATCAAAGAGGCTCTTCAGCAAACCTCTCAAGATTAGCTTGTTTCTTCTCTCCTGCGGAACTTGTGAACTGAAGGCATGGCAGATAGAGCACGAGTCCTGCAGGTGAAGAGGTCTTAAATAATATACATAACTCATGTGCCCATCTGTAAGGGACATCTTTGGGCAAAACGAGTCACATTTTTTGAAACCAGAAGGTTTCAAATCCTTGGACATACTAGGAAACAGCACTATGTCTAAGGCTATAGACTGCTAGTAAGAAGACTATACTATAACACTATGAAGCAATAATAGACAAACAATATCCTATATATATATATATATATATATATATATACATATATTTTTTTTTTTTTTTTTTTAAACAGACAGGGAAAAAAGAGAAGGGGGCAAACTCCCCATCTAAGGAGAGAGTCCAACTTAAATGGCAACTCCTTAAAAGCAAAGGTAAGAAGGGGAAGAAGAACCCTCTAATTTAAATGGGTTTGAAAGAGGGGAAAACAAGTCACTCAGATGGGATAGAGATAGATAGAAGTGCTAAGGACAACTACCGTTAACAAATTAGCTAAGCTAAACTAGAAAATGTTGCTCAAAATATAAGAAGAGAAAAAAACACTTAGCTTGAGCCACTATCCGCAATCTCGATGCTGCAAGCGACAAACAAGATCTGGGTAACAACCGCTAAGCATGCTGGGATAGGGGCTAGCCACGAGCCAGTAAAAGCTCTCAAGCTATAGTATACAGCTGAGTTAGAGCCGAGGATTGTCTCTGAACCCAAACAGCAAGAACGAAGGCAAGATATGGACAACATAACATCTCATATTTAAGCCTGCAGATAAGGGGGGACAACTAGTAATAATGCATTACAAACAATATGTAAATATGTGTTTACAGCATCTAGAAAATGACAAAATTTATGATAAGGTAGGTTTCTTAACTTATCAGGTGATGGTTAAGAAAAAGAAGTTATGTACTCACCATAACGTTCCATCTGAGTAGTTGTACTTTGTCTTTAACCTGTGGGTTACGGATCAGTATTGGATCTGAGCTGGCAACTTTTACTAGCATCAGCTCCGAGCTCCAAACTCCTCCCCTTACCCATAACAGACCTCCAATGCCTTCCATCCCCAGATTGAGTTTGCTGAACTTAAACTGAGAACCCGACCTGAAAGATTTACATGTGACCTATACTGCAGCCCGTAGGCTGATCATGCGCCAAGGTCCGGGGGAAGGAGGGAGGGACGGTTGAAGACAAATGAAGTTCAACTACTCAAATGGAACATTATGGTGAGTACATAACGTCTTTATCTGAAGTAGTTTACTTCATTTGGTCTTCAACCTGTGGGACAGAGTCCCAAGCTACTAAAACTCCTGGGAGGCCCTCATGCAATGATATTCCGGAGCACCGTGGAACCAAAGGATGCTCTCCTTTTGGAAGTCAAATCCAATTTGTAATGAGAAATAAATGTATGAGATGAGGACCAAGTAGCTGCAGAACAAATATCATTCAAAGACTCTCTAGACCAAAAATCTGCAGACGTAGCCATGGACCTAGTAGAATGAGCTTTCACCTGACCTGAAGGACACATGCCTCTGTCCTTATAGACCTGCAGGATGCATGAAAAAATCCATTTAGCTATAGTGACCTTGGAGATAGGTTTCCCCAAAAAGGGTTTATAGAAGGATACAAACAATTGGTAAGACTTATGGAAATTTTTTGTCCTGTGTAAATAGAATCATAACTATCTATGAACATCCAACATGTGGAGTTTGTATTCCATCTTGTTAGTAAAATTAGGAAAAAACACAGGCAAATTGATGGTCTGATTGATACTGGCTGGTGATGATACCTTAGGAAGAAAGGATGGATTGGTTCGAAGGGAAACCCTATCTTTGTGAAAAATCATGTAAGGACTTTTGATGGACAAGGCCTGTAATTCTGAAACCCTTTTTGCAGAGGTAATAGCCACCAGAAAAGCTGTTTTCCAAGATAAAAATTTCAGATTTGTAGTTGGGCAGGCTCGAAAGGCGGAGCGACCAAAGCTTGAAGAACCATAGTAAGGTCCCACAGGGGAACATCTTTGACCAGGGGGCATAACAAAAAGGTGTCTTTGATAAAGGCTTTACACAGTCTGGAAGAGGCTAAAGAGACAGAATTCTCGCCCACATGAAAATGAAAAATGGCAGCCAACTGAATTTTGACAGTAGAAGAACTAGCTCCATGTTGAAAAATATCAGCTAGAAAATCAAGAATGGTGGAAATAGGGGCCGTGAACGGGTTTAAACTCCTTTCAGAGGCCCAGAAAGAAATACATTTCCACTTGCTGCGATACACCTTCCTGGTCGAAGATTTATGAGCAGCTACCAAAATAGATCTAACTGAAGAGGATAGTCCGGGAGTCCTAGCAATCACGGGAACTGGAGCAGCCAAGCTGTGAGCTTCAGGCTGTCCAGACTCGGATGAGTACCCCCGAAGGGTGTGAAATTAAATCCTGAATGGGATCTATGATCCAAGGTGGAGCCAGAAGGTGAGACCAAAGGAAGGGAAACCATACCTGACGAGGCCAGAATGGGGCAATGAGGATCACTTTGCTCCCCAGTCGATGAGCTTTCTGTACAAACCTCGGAATGAGAAGTACTGGCGGGTAAGCATACAGAAGACCGGGAGGGCCAAGCATGAACTACAGCATCTCTGGGGGACTCCCCTTGCAGGGGGTTCAGAGCAAAAACTTGCTGCACTTCGCGATGGAAGGAGATGTGAAGAGATTGCAGCAAGGATGACCCCACTCGCTGAAGATCTGTTCCACTACTGACAGATTCACAGACCACTCGTAAGGCATCAGAATGGTCTGACTTAGCCTGTCCGCTAGGATATTGGACCATCCTGGAATGTGCTTTGTGATGAGAAATCGACCAGTGGAGATCACCCACTCCCACACTCTCATAGCCTCGCGACAAAGGGGGTAAGATCTGGTCCCTCCCTGTTTGTTGATATACCAAACCACTGACATGTTGTCTGACTGAATAGCAATCATCCCCAGAGGAAGAAAGGCATGAAGGGCCTGCAACGCTAGAAGGACCGCCCTCATCGCTAGGACATTTATATGTAAGGTGGTTTCCATGGGGGACCACAGGCCTTGGACTGTCCTGCCCGAACAATGCCCCCCCCACCCAAGCTGGGAATCATCAGTGGTCACTGTGGTTTGGGCTGGGGCTGGAACAAAGGGTCGTCCCTCTAAAATGTCCAGAGAGCTCATCCACCATATGAGGGATGACCAACAGACTTGACTGAGTTGAATTGGATATGTCAATGGCCGTTCCAATAGGAACCATTGTACAACTAGAGTCCAATGTAGAATTCACATGTGTAACCGAGCACATGGGAGAAGAGTTATGGTCACTGCCATGGAGCCTAGGGCCCTCAACAACAATTCTGCCATTGGAAGATGAGAATGGTAGATCAGAGCAACATGCATCCTCAGGTTTTGAACTCTCTCCGAGGTCAGGAATATTTTGCACTGAAGAGTATCTATCCTGCTACCAATGTAGTCTCTCACCTGTACCGGATCTAGGAGAGATTTGGATGTGTTGATTGTGATCCCCAAACACAGGGCAAGAGTCAGGAAATAATCCCTGGTTTGGGAAAGTAGATGCCTGGTGGGAGCAGTGAGGAGCCAATCGTCCAGGAATGGCTAGACCTGAATCCCCTGAAGCCTCAGGTGAGCCGTTACCACCACCATCACTTTGGTAAACACCCTGGGGGGCTGTGGTGAGACCAAAGGGTAGGGCTCAAAATTGGTAATGACTGACTCCTAGCTAGAAGTGGAGGAACTGCCTGGAGCTTCTGTGTATTTTTATGTGATAGTAAGCATCCTGGAGGGCTAATGACCACATCCAGTCTCTCTCTTGCAGGTACGGCATGATGGACTGTAACGTGACCATCCGGAACTTCTCTTTTGCAACTGACAGGTTCAGAGTATAGAGGTCCAGAATGGGCCATAAGTCCCCTGTTTTCTTTGGCACCAAAAAGAACCTGGAGTAGAAGCCCGATCCAGATTGATCTGGGGGGACGGTTTTGATGGCTCATTTTTCTAGCAGGTTGGAAATTTCCTGTGCTGCTGCCTCCCTTTGCGTGGGTAGTACATCGAGGAGGTGTCTGCAAGATATGGGAGAACCCACGAAGGGGACAGAGTATCATCTGGATATGATATGAAGCACCCAGCAGTCCGTTGTTATGGACTCCCATGCCGCTGGGTGCAAGGACAATCATCCCCCGACTACCTCTAGAGTAGAGCAGTCAGGCAACCCCTCAGGTTTGCTGCCCGGGTCTGTCCAAGAAAGGTTCTAGAGACCCTCTACCTCTGGGACAGCGTCTAGTCTGTCCCCTTCTGGCTCTGGGGGAAGAAGAGTCCCGAGTGACCTGGGAATACTGTGACTTTAGGAACAACATCTTCTTTTGCCCTCTCTGGTTCTAGGTAAAAAACCTTTGAGGGTTAGAGAAGCAGATCCCAATGGCAGACAGTGTCTTCCCATCCTTCTCACTCTGGACTAATGTCTCCTTGACGGTCTTACCGAAGAGTGTAGAGCAGTCATAAGGGGCATTGGCAAATAACGCCTTGAAGGGTTCAGAAAATTGACATAACCTGAGCCATGGACACGCCGGACTCAGCCGCCATAGCCGCTCCTTTACTAGGTCACATTGGAGTCTGATGACATGGGCCAAGTAGTTCAGCGCCCTAATAGAAAAGGTAGTTGAAGCATACACCCGCTTCCCTAGGTGGTCCATCATCCGCAACTCTCAGTCAGGATGGTGGACCAAGGAACTCTCCGGAGCAAGTTCCTTCTTAGTGGCTGCTGCTACCACCATGGCGTCCATGGGGGAGCCCTAATTCCAAGATGGCCTATCGATAGGGGGGCTTAGGATTTTGTCAGGTTGCTTTGGGATAGGTTCATGGTGTCTGGTTCCTTCCATGCCTGCAAGGTGACCAGATCCACCAAACGATCCACGGGAGGGCACACCCCGGAAGTAGATGGGCCCGTGCTGAAAGCCTCCAGGAACACAGACTCATCAGAAGAAGGTTTGGGGGCAGACCAACCTCCCCGCTGGCGCAGGATCTCCATGATGTCTCCAAAGGAGACATCCTCGGGAGGTGACCTTGGGGAACCCTCTCCATCATTTAAGTCTGTGTCCTTGGTGAGGGACTCGAGGGAGTCCAGGTGCCTCCTCTTGCACGTATGCTTGTGAGGCACATCTCGGGTGGGGCTGTCCGGGGTGCGCTCGCAAGCTATTTGTTCCTCAGGGGGAACCATCTGGGGCTCTTCGAGCATGGGCTGTCCCTCTGGTAAAATGATGGGGACTGTAGACAGAGCCAAGGGGGTCTGGGAGGAGTCCGAGGGGGCGGTCAGGGGTCTTAATCCGATGGAAAGAACCCTTTCTATCACATCGAATGCCAATGGAGAGTGAACCTCCTAAGAAACCAATAAGGAGGTTGGTCTCCCCGGGTCCAACACGAGGATTGGAGTGGGGCCAGAGGTAGCCGGAGCTAGGAGGGAGGGAACTTGGCCCGACAATGTCGGAGCCGATGAAAAAGGTTCCACTCCTTTGGATCTGACACCCAGGCTCTGGCTCCGAGAGCAGCTCAGATCTGAGCTGGATGGATCCGAAATGCTCCACGCAGCTGTCAGCTTCGAGGAAGCAGGTACCGTTGGCGCCAACCCCCTGACCAAAGCCAACCTCAGATCCGCGTACTCCAAACCCAAATGTCAGATTGAAGAAGGAGAAATAGGTTGAAAGAAAGGAAGCGAGCTCCCCCCTGCAGAGGGAGGGGGGCTGGCAAGACCCCCATCTGGATCTGTGTACAGATAAATTGCCCCATCATCTTATCCAGATCCATATCTGACAAGGAGCGGGTGGACCGTGATGAGGCCACAGACTCCAACCTAGTGGGTCGGGGCACTGAGGTCCAAGAGGCTGAACATGTTTCCTCTGGCTCCAGGGAGAACCTCATTGATCGGAGCCGAGGGGAGTCACGGGTCCATGGTGTCTTACTCGGAGAAGTGAGGTCCGGGGACCTCTTCCTCTTTTCCCTCATCTTCGACTCTCTCTACCTCTCTTCTGCTCCGCTACCACAGGCTTTGGTATAGGAGGTCGAGTCCCAGCCTGGGAGGGAGGAGAAGCCAGAGGAGGGAGAGGCGGCCACAGCAGCTGCTGTGAACAAAGCCGGAGACAAGGAAACAGAGTCAAAAGAAGACCTCTGAGGGCCAACTTGGCCTTCCTATCCTTTAAGGCAGGGGGGTTGAAGCCCGCACAAATACTACAATCCACTCTCAGGTGGGCCACACCCAAGCACTAAACACACAGTGTGGCCATCCGCTGGGGATAACTTATGGCCACACTCTGTGCAGCGCTTGAAGACAAGCTTTTCAGTCACCCTTAATTTTAGAAAGATAGCCTTAGAAAAAAAAGACAGGCAAGTTCTTTCTAATTAACAAATACGGACACACACACACACACACACACACACACACACACACACACACACACACACACACACACACACACACACACACACCTTGCCACACTCGTCTACAGAAAACACTGGGGGGGAGCTACTACCTACACCACAGAACAAACTACTCTATACTAACCTAAAAACATTAACACTCGACGCACCAAGCGAGGGGAGGTGAAAGGGGACCTATAACAACACTGAGAGAAATTTAGAAAATTATTTACTCACAAAAGGTTTCAAACCCACTGCTAGTTGGAGCTCAGAAGACATGATGCTGAAGCAATTCGTGGCAAACGAGATCTGGGGATGCAAGGCAGTGGAGGTGTATTATGGGTAAGGGGAGGAGTTTGGAGCTTGGAGCTGATGCTAGTAAACGTTGCCGGCTCGGGTCCGAAGACCAAAAGAAATAAACTACTTCAGATCTATGAAGAGTCAATACACAAAGGGGTTAGACTAAATTATTTTAGTAATGAAGATGCTAAAAATACGTTTTTAAATAAAAGGGGTGAGTTTGCAAACTTTTTCTGTGTGCCTAAAATACATAAAAAAAAGAAGTTATGTCCTTACCATAACGTTCCATGTAGAGTGTTCATCTCGCCTTTGTTCTTACACACGGGTTCGGAGCCGATCCTCGGCTCCGAGTCGGCCGAATTGCAAAGCTCTGAATCTCAGAGAAGCTCGAGACCACCCCGTATCCCACAATCCTCCCTGCCATTACTCAGATATAGTTTGCAAACAAACCAGACCAAAAGATCCAACACCTCCGGTGCTAGAAGTATACACTCTCTTCAGCCATTCAGAGACACTCTCTCACCATAGCAATAACTAATGGTCTAAACATATATCCCATGATACACGGGAGCATATACCCCCGGAAGGGGTCAAGACACGTCGATCAGACTCTAATCCTACCAGTTCTTCCAAACACGTGGGGGGGGAAAGGGAGGGAATGTAAGAACAAAGGCGAGATGAACACTCTACATGGAACGTTATGGTAAGGACATAACTTCTTTATGTAAGCGTGTTCAATCTCGCCGTTTGTTCTTACACACGGGTAGCGTCCCTAGCTCCGTCACCCTGAGTGACTCATGGAAGAATGTTCCTAAGCACAGTGGAACCAAATGATGTCCTATCCTTGGAGATTTTGTCCACTCTATAACAAGTGATGAAAGTATGTGGTTTAGACCACGTGGCTGCTGCACAAATAGTGTCCAAAGGCAAACGAGCTGCATGAGCTAAGGAAGTGGAGACGGATCTGGTAGAATGGGCCTTAGCTTTGGTGGGCAAGGATTGCTTTGATTTAGAGTATACAAATGTTATACAGTCAGCAAGCCATTTAGATAGTGTACGTTTAGTAATTGCCATGCCCTTTTTATTGTCTGCAAATGCGACGAAGAGCTGATCTGTTTTCCTGTAATCTTTGGTCCTATCCAAATAAAATCTTAATTGCCTGTAAACATCCAACTTGTGCAACATATACTCCAGTATGTTAGTATGGTTTTTGAAAAAGGTAGGGAGTTCTATAGACTGGTTAATATTCGTAACTGAGCATACTTTTGGAAGGAAGGATGGATTTGTTCACAAAGAGACCCTGTCTGGATGGAATATCAAGTAAGGTGGTCTGACCGATACTGCTTGCAACTCCGATACTCTACGAGCTGAAGTCACGGCGACGAGAAACAGTGTCTTCCACGATAAGAACTTTAAGAGACATGACGAAGCAGGTTCAAAAGGTGGCAACATGAGTTGCGACAGCACCAAATTCAGGCTCTATGGAAAGAAAGGTTTTCTAACCGGCGGTCTAAAATGGAAGGTTCCTTTCATAAAGGCCTTACAAAGTCTGTGTGACATAATGGGAGAACCTTCCTCACCAATATGGAAGTTTGATATGGCCACCAACTGTACTCTTAGCGTGGAAGTAGAAGCTCCTTCGTGAAAAAGGATAGATAAGAATTCTAAAATTTTATGTAGAGGAGCTACCAAGGGGTCTAAGTTTTGGCTTGATGCCCAATATACAAAGTGTTTCCACTTAATCGTATAGAGTTTAGTAGTGGAAGCTTTATGGGAAGCAACCAGAATGTGTTGAACTGCCGGGGGGAGTAGATGAGGGACTGTAGAGACGGGTGAGGAACTCCCGACTAATGTGTCAGTAGATCTGGTACTGGGGTCCAGAATCCATGGTTCCTCTATTTGATGGGCTCGAAGAAAGGGGAACCATATTTGACGAGGCCAGAATGGGGCTATGAGTATTATAGTCCTTTCCAGGTTCCTGACTTTCTGTAGAAATCTCGGAATCAAGGGAGTAGGTGGAAATGCATATAGGAGACCCAGGGGCCAATCGTGTATCAGTGCGTCCCTGGGGACATCCCCTGGAGGGGGTAGAAGGGCAAAGTAGCTTCTGCATTTTGCATTCAATGGGGAAGCAAACAGATCACAGCAAGGCTGGCCCCATTTGCGGAAGATCTTTTCCGCCGTCTGTGAATTGAGGGACCACTCGTGAGGTAACAGGATGGCTCTGCTCAACCTGTCCGCAATGACGTTGGATGACCTCGGGATGTGCGTTGCTATCAGAAAGCGACCCATGGACTCTGCCCATTGCCAAATTCTTATGGCCTCTCTGCATAACGGGTAAGACCTGGTTCCCCCTTGCTTGTTTATGTACCAGACTACAGACATGTTGTCTGTCTGAACTGCTACTGTTCCTAGAGGTAAGAGGGCTTGGAAGTGTTGCAACGCCAGGAACACCGCCCTCAACTCCAGAACATTTATGTGTAGAGTGTACTCCGTGCTGGACCACTCTCCTTGGACTGTTCTTCCCTGAAAAAGGCCCCCTCCACCCTATCAGGGAAGCGTCCGTGGTTATTGTGGCTGTTGGACTGGGTAGAACGAATGGACGACCCATAGTGAGGTTCTCATCACTCATCCACCATGAGAGGTCCCATCTGCAAGAGTCTGTTATCCTGATCTTGTGCGCTAGGGGTAGGTGTTGGAACGACCACTGCGCGAAGAGCAGCCATTGTAGGATCCTCATGTGTAACCTTCCCATAGGGACTGCAATTAGTGCGGCTGCCATCAGTCCCAACACTTTTAACACCAGTTTGGCTGGGGCTTTCTTGCTGACCAGAAGAAGAAGAAGAACCTGCTGTTTGAGGGTTGAGGCTCTTATTGGAGGGAGCTTCAGTAGTGTCGAACGTGTATTTAGGTCTGCTCCGATGAAGGAAATACACTGTGAGGGCGATAAGCAAGACTTTTCGAAGTTTATGGAAATCTCTAAGTGGGAACAAAGGCTGATTGTGTAGTCTCTGGCTTGCAATAGACGACGCTCGGTGGTGGCGGTGAGGAGCCAGTCGTCCAGATAGGGAAACACCTGGAATCCTTGTCGTCTCAAGTGAGACGCAACTACTGCCATGCATTTGGTGAATACCCTGGGGGCTGAGGTGAGTCCAAAGGGCAGAGCTCGAAACTGAAAGTGACTGGCTCCCAGCCGGAAGCACAGGTGATCTCTGGACGTTCTGGCCATTTTGATGTGGTAGTACGCGTCTTTGAGATCTACAGAGCACATCCCATCGTCCTTCTGTAAGAATGGAAGGATCAATTGAAGCGTGACCATCTGGAACTTTTCCTTCTTCAAGAAGTTGTTGAGATGGCTGAGATCTAAGATCGGTCTCCAGTCCCCTGTCTTTTTTGGAACTAAAAAGAATCTTGAGTAAGTTCCGAATTCTCTTTGGTCCACTGGGACTGGTTGGATGACTCTGTCTTTGAGCAGCTTTGAAATTTCTACAGCTGCTAGATTTCGCAGACAGGTTGGCACATCTGGAAACTTTCTTTGTAGAGGTGACGTTGATGTGAAGGGGATTTTGTATCCTCTGGTTATAATGCTTTTTACCCAAGAATCCGAAGTAATGTTTAGCCAGGCCAGTGGGTATAAAGCCAAGCGACCCCCGACTGCCTCCAGAGCAGGACAGCTGGGCCTCCCTTCAGGAGTGCTGGAAAGGCTTCCCAAGGACGGAATCCCTGTCGCCTTGGTTATGCGGACCCCCTCTGCTGCCGGGGTGGCGTTTTCCATTTCTACCCCTCCTCTGCCTCTGGAGGGAGTATCACTCTGTGTGGTCTGGAAAGATCCCTGATTCTTATGGAACCACATTTTTCCGCCTCGTTGCCCTTTGGGGTACGGTCTAGTAGGAGCGGAAAAATGGACCCCGACAGCAGACAGGGTCTTTCCCTCTTGCTCACACCAAGTGAGAGTCTCCTTAACCTTGGGCCCGAAAAGTGTGGCACCATCAAAAGGGGCATTGGCAAAGGAAGACTTGAAGGCTTCCGCAAAGGAGCACAGCCGCATCCATGATTGTCTTCGAAGAGCAATCGCTGAAGCTGCAGCTCTACTCGATCCCTCGGCTGCATACGAGATGAGCCTCATGGATGAGTTTACTATGGAGGTGAGGGTGTTAAGTTGTGCTGTTACTTTTTCTGAAACAGCAGCATCTGTGTTACCGTGGAGGGTATCTGTCAGCTCCTTGATGAGATCCCTCTGCAAACGTGTGAAGTGAGTCAAATAGTTTAGCGAACGCATGGAAAAAGTCGCTGAACTAAAAACGCTCTTCCCATATCTGTCCATAGTCCTAGAATCCTTATTAGGAGGATGAACAGATGAGGAAGACTCAGACATCTCCTTTTTCGTGGCTGCCACCACCACCATAGCATCGACAGGAACTCCCTTGGTGAGATAAGATTTATCTTGGGGGGCAGTGATGAACTTGTTTGGTTTCCTAGGGACTGGTTCCACTGTGTCAGGTGCCTCCCGCCCTTGAGCAATCAAAT
Source organism: Protopterus annectens (assembly GCF_019279795.1). NCBI lineage: Eukaryota > Metazoa > Chordata > Ceratodontiformes > Protopteridae > Protopterus > Protopterus annectens. Next base: position 527,703,444 of record NC_056730.1, on the reverse strand, counting down.
CCATTAATTCATCAAGGGAGTCACCCAGGAGTTAGAAGGTTGAGTCCCAAAAGCCTTCAGCAGCACCGACTCGTCCTCAGTGGGGGCTAGGGATTGCCAATCACCCCTCTGTTTCAAGATCTCCAGGATGTCTGCAAATGACACATCCTCCGAGGGTGATTTGGGGGACCCCTCTGCCTCATCCAAGTCAGAGTCAGACGTTAGAGATTCCTGTGGGGAATCTATGTGCCTCCTCTTGCACAACCGTTTCCTCGGGACCTCATCAGAGGGGGCTTCTGGTGAGGCCTCCAAGGAACAGGGGGAACCCTCTGGGGGTGGCTGAGGCAATTGGGCTCTACGCTTGGGATGGATCGTGGGAGCAGTAACAGAAAGCTGCCCTTTTTGGGGAAGGAGAAGATTCCCCTGTAATGTGGTTATCTGTGCAGACAATACTTTCCTCATAAGGTCAAAGGCCCCCGAACCCCTGGCCGAGGGCTCCCCCGGTTCCGAAGAACATGGGAGCATCCCAGACCCAGGTGCCGTGGGCTCCGACCCCGAGGACGGAGCCGAGCCAGTCTGTGCCGAGGCCCCGAGAGGGAGAGTCAGTACCGACGGGTCTGTACGACTCTCGGTCCCAGAACCGAGGAGAGACCGTCGGCTCCGCGACTCCCCTATCGGTTCCGAAGGAGTCAAAGTCAATGGTGTCGATCGTGCAATGGACGGTTTCGGCACCGAGGGCTCCACTATCATCAGGTCATCCTCTCCCGGCTCCGAGATCTGGATGGGTCTCGAAGGAGGACCCGTTGGAGATATGGGGAGGCCTTCTAGTTTCAACACCAACTGGGAGGAAACTGCAATTAACTTGGAAAGGGCCGTGTTTTCCATGAGTTTTTGCACGACACGATCCACATCTGTCTCAGATAAAGGTCTAGAAGAACGGGTCGAAGGAGCCGAAGATGGCACCAACCAAAGAATGGATGGTGGTGGCAGCTCCAACACCGGTTCCAAGATCTGGGGCTCAGGAAAAGATAAATGTTTGACGCTCGGCCCCGAGATCTGTGGAACCGGCGAACGAACCTTAGAAGATGAACTCGGAGCCGATGACATGGGCTCCGACATCTTCGACCCCTTAAAGGATTTAGAAGCCTGATCCGACTTGTCCAAAGCCTCTTGAAAGGCAGGCTTCAGTAACCCTCTGTCTATGAGCTTCCTGCGCCTATCTGTCATGACCCTCCCGCTAAAGGAATGGCAAATAGAGCAATCCTCTTGAAGATGGAGTGGGTCAAGACAGTAGACGCAGGAAGCATGATTGTCAGTAATGGACATTTTCTGCCCACACTGACATCTTTTAAAGTCAGATTTAGCTTTTTCTGACATAGTAATAAAACAACAATAGCTAATGAGTATAGAAAAACTGCTAATCAAATATGTAAATAGATATGGAGAAAGGGCTATATAAAAGAAGACACTCACAAAACCACACCCAAAGAAGAAGGGTTAGGCCACAAAAGGGTGCCTGAAGAAAAAAAAGGGTGTGTGTGTATATATATATATATATATATATATATATATATATATATATATATATATATATACATACATATATATATATATATATATATATATATATATATATATATATATATATATATAAAAACACACACACAGCACTTCTATAACAATCTAAGAACTATAAGGTTATATCAGGGAAAAAAAATCAGTATCTTATCTGTAAATAGTAAACAATCTCAATTTTCTATCTGGTCCGAGCTCTCCTCGATCCGATCTGTTGCAGCGGCAAACTAGATCTGAGTAATGGCAGGGAGGATTGTGGGATATGGGCTGGTCTCGAGCTTCTCTGAGATTCAGAGCTTTGCAATTCGGCCGACTTGGAGCCGAGAACAAACGGCGAGATTGAACACTCTTACATGCATGGTTAACCCTCCAGGTCGTCCCATTGTATCTCCATGCAATTATGTAACCCACAATTTGGGATGTTTTTTGCATCACTTTTTGTCAAAAAAAGTGATACAATTACCTTCATATATCAAAGACAGTTTGATTTTCTGGATAAAGTAAAGAAAATAGTACAGCAGAAAAGAAAATAGTATGGCAGAACATGTTTTTTATAGTGATAGATGTAGTCAGCCTATACACTAGTATAAAACATAGTGATGGCATAGAAGCTATAGATTTTTTTTTCTGGGGAAAAGCCCCAGTACACAGTATACTACAGAAATGACATTGTTCTGTTTGGAAAATAATATATTTGAATTTGATGGCTCTCTGTATAATCAGAAGTGTGGGACAGCTATAGGGGCAGCTTTTGCCCCCACATATGCTAACTTATTTACAGGTCTCTATGAAAATCTATATGTGTATAGGAATGACTTTTTTTAAAAACATGTTCATTTTTACAGATACATTGATGATTTGATTTTTGTTTGCAAGGGGGGCTATGTAGAAGTGGAAAAGCATGTTCAAGAACTGCAAGTGAACAGGTTTGAGATCAAATTTGATGGGTTTGAAAAAGGAAAGCCAGTAAATTACCTGGATATTACAATAGAAGGGCAAGAAGATGGTAAACTTAAAACTAAAATATTTAGAAAAATAGGACAACCAAGCTTTATGTTGCATGGAACAAGTTGTCACCCCCCCCACCACTATTTCTTCTATTCCTTATGGGGAAATGGTCAGGGTTAAATGTTTGTGCAGTGACAGAATGGAATGTGAGAAGGAAGTTCAAAATACAGCTAACATGTTTATTGAAAGGGGCTATAAGCCAGAGAAAGTATGGTTGGGTTATAATAAAGTAATGAACAAAAAAGTGAATAAAGCACAGAACATAATAATGCAGAAAAACGATGTTGAGAAAAAGAAAGTGAGGTATATTTTGTGTCTAAGTATACTAATTTTTCTAATATTTTAGAGAAAACAGGTATTACTCATCCTATATACAGAAAGAAAAATCCTGCTTAAAAATGTTAGGCAGGAGTCTGAAGGACATATTAGTACATGGAAAATTTGAGAGCCCAAACAATATAGAAAATAATATAGTGAGATATGGAACTTTTCCATGATGCAATTGCACAGTATGCAAGGAACACCATAATGGAGACTCACAGGGGTTGCAGGCCACTGTTTTGGAACAAGTAAATACTAGGTTTAGTACTGATGAAAAAATTAAGGAATATTTAAGAAGGAAGGAAGCAATACTTATTTTAAAATATGATGCAATGTTTCCAAGAGGTATGAAAAGGGACTTCTCTTGGAAGCATTTAATGTAAGAAGGTTAAAAAGAATATTAAAAGTTAACCTTTTTAGTTCATAGGTAGGTACTAGGCTATTGGCCAAAGGGCCTACGTAAGCCTAGCCAGCAAAGTTCCATGGCTTACACCACACAAGAAAGTTATTTTCCTGTGCTACTGTCCAGCAGAGACAAAGAAGTGATCCCCGGGGGGTATTTCCTATTTCCCTTCTCTCAAGATTTTTCTTGAAGGGTGCTAATGAAGAACTTTGCTTGACATAGATGGGTAGCTTGTTCCAGAGTATAGGAAGTCCCTGGGACAGGAATCTATCCCTCCAGCGTGTCCTGTTTATTGTGGTGACAGAGTTTAGGTCCCTTAGAGCATGTAGCTCGGAGGGATTGGGATTTCTTTAGGTGTAGCATGTCCAACAGCTCTGGGTTTGACATAGCTTTATATGTTAGACAGAGATCACCTCTTAGTAGGCGATATGCTACAGAGTAAAGCTGGAGTTTTTTGAGGCTGTCAGCGTAGGGCATTTGTTTGAGGCCAGTAATCCTCTTTGTGAGGTACTTCTGTGGCCTTTCCAGCTGCTGCAGATGTCTTGTGAGGTACATTCCAAAACGGGTGTTGTACTGTATAATGGGTCTAATGAGTGATGAGTACAGGGGAACAATGACCTCTTTTTTCCTGAATGAGAACCCTTTTATTCGAGGTGTGCCATGTAGAAGGACTTCCTGACTACTGTGGCGATGTGACTATCAAAGGAGAGACTACTGTCCACCTGGTTCCCAAGGTCTCTTATCACGCATTCGGTGTTAAGTAGATAGCTGCCTATGTGGTAGTTCACGTGTACAGAGTTTTTACCAAAGGGGATGACACTGCACTTTTTGGCATTGAGCTTGAGGCTATGGCTCTGACACCAGGCATCTGTCTCAGTGAGGCCCTTCTGTAGGATGTCCACATTATTTGGGGACTTGACTATGGTTCCTAGTTTGCAGTCATCTGCGAACTTCATTAGCCAGAGGCCTTCTGTGTTAGCCTGTACTTCAGAGAAGTAGATACCAAACAGGAGAGGTCCCAGGATGGAACCCTGTGAGGTCAGATTTGGAGTCTGCAACTTTTACAGTGTGGGCTCTGTCAGTGAACCAGTTGGCAACCCATCTTGTGATGTAGGGATTTATACCATGTTTAGTGAGTTTAGCTATAATTCCAGAATGGGGGATGGTGTTGAAAGCCTTGGTGAGGTCAAGATAGGCTGTGTGAACCACCTTACCCTCATCTACGGCTTTTGGTGACTGCCTCAAAGAAGTCGATCAGGTTCAGGAGGCATGATCTGCCTTTCACAGACCCGAACTGGGTGGGATCCAGAGTTTGGAGGTTACCAATGTCTTTGTTTATGAGTTCCATGATGATACGTTCCATGGCCTTGCAGACCAGGCTCATCAGGCTATTAGGTTGATAGTTCCTGGTATCAGTGGTGGCTCCCCCTTTGTGGAGTGGGATAACTGTTGCTGTGTGCCATTCAGTGGGCACAAAGCCTGATGCAAGGCTATTATTGAACATGGTGCTTAAGTGGGGAGCCAGTTCGTTCTGAAGTTCGTATAAAACGCATCCTGGGATGTTGTCTGTTCCCATGGATGCTGTGTTTTTGGCTTTAGAGAGTGCAGCTTTACTTGCGTAGTTGTGATTACAGGGACTCTGCATTCTTCCTGTACAGATATGGGCTCTTTAGGGGGTGAGAGGGGGGTAAAGTTAGCACTGAACTGATCTGCCAAGATGTTGGCAATATCAGTTGGTTCTGTAATTTTCGTGCCTTTGTGCTGTAACTCAGAGCAGATCTGGGTGTTGCCACCTAGATTCTTGACATAGCTATAGAATGCTTTGTGGTTGTCCTTGGATTTAGTGGCAATTTTGTTTTCATAGCTAGCTTTGGAGGATCTTATAAGGGATCTCAGCTTCTTACCGAGGCTAACCAGGAAGCTCCTCCACTCATGGGATTTTACTCTCTTTTGCAACAGTTTCTTCCTTCTGTTGTACAGTTTGTTTATGGCAGGGGGCCACCAGATTGGCTTCTTTTTTTGGAGGATAGCATCTTGGTTCTGTTTGGGATAGCACGATCCATGCACTCGTGTAAGTGCTTACAGAGTGTATCTGTGTAGGATTCAGCACTTGTAACTGTATTGTCCATCTGCATGGGTGTCATGAAGTTCACCACTTCTGTCTTAAGAAGCATGAAGTTGGCTTTGGAGAAATTTTTTACTGTGGTTTCCTTAATGTTCGGTAGGGGTGGGATGTGGATATCAAGGGTGATAAGCTTATGGTCGGATCGGACCAACGAGGAGTTGACTTCAGGTGTGGAATACCTGTCACTCATGTTGGTAATGACTAGGTCTAGGATATTGTTGCCCCTGGTGGGGGTGTGGATAAGTTGATCTAGGGCATTGGAGTTTATGAATTCCAGAAATCGTTGAGCTAAGGAGTTGGTACACAAGTAGTTTTCCCAGTTAATGGTGGGGTAGTTGAAGTCGCCCATTATTAGGGTGTTTGGTTGAACCCTAATATTTTCCAGTACATCAAGAAAAGAGGAGTGGGAATCCTGGGGCATGGTGGGGGATCTGTAGCAAGCTACAATTTGGACTGCAGTTTTGCCCAGAATTAGTTGCACTTGGATAACCTTGGATGCATTATGCTGAGCAACTAGCCTGGAGGTGTGGATATCCTTAATGAATATGGAACACACCTCCGCCTTTGGTGTTTCGGTCCAGGTTACATGGCCGAAAAGTGTGGTATGAGTTATAGCCTGGTAGTGCAGGGGTTCTTTCTGGAGCCTTGAACCAGGTTCTCAAGTCACTGCACAGATATCGATGTTCTCCATTTTAAGGAGTGCCTCGAGTGAGTGCATTTTGAGATTTAGACTTCTAGCATTGAGTAGCATTATCCTCAGTTTTTGCTTGCCTGTTCCTGTTATGGTGGTGAATTTGTTATTTGAACCCTGCCTAAAAAAGGCACTATAGGAGCAGCAAGAGCCTTAGCCAGTATCTGGAATCCCAGGGGCGACAGGTGCAGGCCATATGTGGCAAAGCATTGTGGTCTGTCGACCATGTCATCACAAGCAGACAGATACTGGAACCCCTTAGAATGACACCGGAAGCTTAGCCAATTTTTGACGTCAATCATTTTGTCCTTGTACTGCGGTATCATTCTGGGCGATGGTAGAATGCTACTCAGGGCTAGGATCATACCTGCCTGGGCTACAAGATCAGAGAGCTCTTCCATGTCTCTTTTCATGTAGTCCAGGGAGGTACGTCTCAGGTCATTCACACCAAGATGGACAATGACAGAGTCATATTTGTACTTGTTGTGGAGTGACCTTAGTGCATGGGTTATGTGACGGATCCTGGCATCCGACAGGCAGCTGACAGTAACCTTCTCCTTGTTTAGCCTGGTGAGTGGGACATCAGTGTGCCTGACTACAGAGTCACCTATGACTAGTGTGTTGGGTACGTTGTTTTGCCTCATTGGCTGTGGTTGAGTGGCACACTGAGTCTGTGGGCTATGTGTCGTTTGGGTTGTGTTGGGGGATGGAGGTTGCTTGCGTTTCTGCTTTGGAAGTCTCTGTTGCTTATACAGATTATTACTGAGAGCCTCTGCAAATGTTTTTGTGTTACTGTGTGTGGAATTTGGTGGTGTAGATTTAGTGAGACTGTGATGAGTGTGGTGTGGTGCAAATGTTTACCTTCTCCTCATGACTGTCAAGTTCAGTCTTGGCTGGAGAGAGCTTTACCTCCAGTTTGGCTAGATAAGTGCATCTCTCACAAGTTTTAGTATCGGGTGGTAGGAGGAAAGGGTTGTCTGTGTACATAAGGCAATTTCTACATTGCCTCAAGATGCCCACATTCATCAGATAGACAGGAGAGAACACTGGGAGCTGACCCTTGGACATGCCTGAATAAAAAACTAGTTTCCTCTAGATAAGCGAGGAAAGTGAGTACAAGAGCTGTTTTTCTCTAAGCAAGTGAGAAAAGTAAGTACAAAAACAGTTTTCTTCTAGGTAATGAGGAAGACTGAGTGCTATAGTAATTAATAGCTTATTTAGTGCTTACAAGTTCTGAACAAGTGTTGAGCATGAACAAGCAAATTTATGTGCTAAAACTAAGAATCTGTATCTGCAAGTTACAGGACAAAAACAAGGGCAAATGCAGGCTTTCAAATCAGAAAGTTGAGAGAGATGGAAGATTGCCCAAACGGCCAATAACTACAATTTCTGGGCCAGAACCACTCCTTATGTGGTAGACAGGTTACCTAGTGCTTACCACTCCCCACTGATAAGCTAGAAGGCTTCCCTCCAACACAGAAAGGCTTGGGGGGCTCAGAAGCTTACATACAGTCCTGGATACAGCAAATCGGTATCTGGAACACTAGCTACAGGAAAGGTAGGAAACAGGCTTACAGTTTTCTGTAAAAAAAATTCACATGTAGTGCAAAATAGCACACCTGAGTATGTAGCAATATTAGACCAAACACAGTTTAAAAAATTAAATTAAATTAAAAAAGACTAAAAGCAAGGGCAGAAAGAGTTTATTAGGTAGACTGTGGTAAAGAGATGGGACTGGGGGAGTGTCCCAGATCAAATCTACAGTGGGGCGGGCAACTGCAAAAGCCACCAAATTTAAACTACAAACCAAAACTAGGGAGTGTGGGTGGGACAAAACAGTTTCAACAGAGATCTAAGCAACAACTAACAGTACAAACTTTAAAACCAAAATAATATTCTCAGCCCTGTATATTTGCCAATCAGTCTCTCAGAACAGTGAGACAACAGTTTCAACAGAGATCTAAGCAACAATTAAACTCTATGACCAAAAAATATATACTCAACTCTGTATATTTGCAGATAATCTGTAAGCAGTCTCTCAGAACACGGGTTCCAGCAATTTGAATGCAGCTGTTACTATAACAACTGAACACACGGCAGAAAATGGGGGTGGGGGTGGGGGTGGGGAAAACAGTTTCAACAGAGATCTAAGCAACAACTAACAGTACAAACTTTAAAACCAAAAAAATATTCTCAGCTCTGTATATTTGCCGATCAGTCTCTCAAACAGTGAGACAACAGTTTCAACAGAGATCTAAGCAACAATTAAACTCTATAACCAAAAAAATATATACTGAATTCTTAATTGGATGATTATTTAATTGATTAAATGCATGGATTTAAGTGTTACCAGCAGAAAGATGTACTCTCAAAAGGCTTTTCTGAAAGCCGAGGAGCCAGAGAAGTGTTACTTGCTTTTAATGGTATAAAAGTTGAAGTTTTGCTGTTAGTTTTTACTGCAGGAGTTATTTTTTATTTTAATAAATCAGTCTGTGACAGTGTACTAAACTGGGAGAATTCATCTGGCCTGCAACTTGTGGTGTGAGGTTTGGTTTGTTCTACAGTGTAGTGCTTTATATATATATATATATATATATATATATATATATATATATATATATGCATGTGTGTGCTTGTATTTTATATATATATATATATATATGGTTCTACCTGACATAGCCGAAACCACACAACACCGACAACCACATCACCGACACCACATATTCGACAGTCCATAAACACGAAACCACACATAACCGACAACGAAATAACCGACGGTACACAAACACGAAACCCCATACACTGCACACACCACAATAACAATTATTAAAAACAAAACACATCCCCATTCCACAAACCACACACACAACACAAGCACACCAAAATCCTTACAAGCCCACACTAAACCTTACCCTAACCCTAAGGTCCGTCACTATCGCACACTTACCTACCCGCACCTAAACCCTAACTCACTTAACCCCCTACCGCTCCCTAACCCTAACTCACTTAACCCACCCCTATCGCTCCTAACCCTAACTCACTTAACCCACCCTATCGCTCCTAACCCTAACTCACTTAACCCACCCCTATCGCTCCCTAACCCTAACTCACTTAACCCACCCCTATCCCCACAGACCGTCAATCTCCACACTTACCTGCCTCGCACCCGAACGTCCGTCACTACCGCATACTCACACAGCCTTTCCCCATGTCGGCATCCTCGGCGTTGGTGCTGTCATCCGTCGTGTCGGTCTTCTGCATTGTCGATGTTCTGCAACCCGCGATTCGCGTCGGTCTTCTTCGTTTTCGATCTTCTGGAGCTCCGAATTCCGCTGTCGGTCTTCTGCGCTGTCGACGAAGTCAGGTAGAACCATATATATATATATATATATACATATATGTGTGTGTGTGTGTGTGTGTGTGTGTGTGTGTTCTGCAATATTGCTTCCCTCCTGTGTGTGTGTGTGTGTGTGTTCTACAATATTGCTTCCCTCCTTCTTAAATGTTCCTTAACATATGTGTGTGTGCGTGTGTGTGTGTGTGTGTGTGTGTGTGTATATATATATATATATATATATATATATATATATATATATATATATATATACACACACACACGTGTGTGCGCATGTGTGTGGATATATCTAGATAGATAGATATAGCTACATGTATATATCTATCCTACAGTCCGTTCTTTGGAACCGTTCAGTTAAGAATGTTGCCAGGTGCAGTGGCGTGCGTTTGCAATCTTAGCTACTTGAGAGATACAGGTTGTTGAACCAAATTACATGGTGTGATCTATAGCAATACAAATGCAGATACAGATTATTCTTCCTGCACACCCTGAACTAGTATCCAAGGACATTCTGCTTGTTGCCCTTTGTTTCATTGGGTATGGAGGCCTGCTCTATCTCCCACTTTCATGGCTTGCACAGGTGATCGTCCTATCTGATCTTCTGGCCCAGGGTACGGCTATTACCATGGAGACCTTTTCCGCAGGGGCTAGAATTCTGGAATTTACTCTTTCCCCTTCCCCTTGCAGACATAGACATTCTGGCCATTTCTCTTTTCTCCAGACAAACAAACATATACAGTACTAGTCTACACTATACCCTTGGGCGGGGGGTTACTAACCAGTCGGTCATTCGAAATTGAATCCACTTGCATTTCTTGCTTATCCTGAATTCTGGTGACTTTGTGAATGTGAACACTGAATTAGCTTACATACTTCAGGCTGCAACCATTTTTAGGAGTCTAGGTGTCAGAGCTTGTACCCCAAAAGTATTCGCATTCTGCAAGACCAGGGCTTCAGAGAACCTTCTCTGATGAATCCTACAAGCATCCCTGAAACGCTGTCCAACTGCCTATCTAGCGGGACTGTAAGGGGACATTTTTATCTTTGCACTTGGATGCTTGAACCACCTCAACTAAATCTAGCTGGCTGCAGAGTGTACTTTCTAGAGATTATTACAAAAACCTACTTCTAGCTGTGCTCTAAATATTTTGTATGTAGAGAAGTCAAAGTTCTGGATAGTCATGGTTCAGTTCATCCTGCTTCCTATGTGCTAGGTTGATTAGATATACTATGTATATTTTTTTGTCAGGACACGTCATTAAATTAAACAGATGCTTACATCATTTTTCTGCAGTTCTGGCTAGAAGTTGATCTCTGCCAATTCAAAGTAATATTCTGAATGCTCACCTTAGCCACCTAGCTGTCTTTCAGATGCATGTCAGTAGTGATTGCTAATTTGGGGATCAAGGGTTTTTCAGGTGTCTCTGTATCTGAACGTCTAAAGCCTTTTCTACTCTAACCAGGTATCAACTATTATAAGCTGGGAATTAACTATTTTCACATCTCTAGATCTCTTGCATTATTACATCCTGGCAAGACTGAAAACTGACCCAAGGACCTCTGTACCCAATATGGAATTCATGACTTCTCACTCGAATAATTTTTCTGAAAGGTCTTCTTCCTAAGCCACTTTGGTATTTAGCGCATTTGAAATTGAAGTTTTAGTTCCTTTAAATGGCATTAAGAGAGTTAAGGGATATAAATGTTTTACAAACAATTTTTTTATTTGGCAAAGGAATGAGATAGAATTAAACCAGTTTTTGTAAGAAATGAAATCCAGTACAAGGTTCTTAAATTTTACATTATCTGGAAAGGGTTTAACTGTGCAATTCCTAGATATAGAAATCACCTTAGATCTAGTTACAATAGAATTCAGATCAAACATTTTTTAGGAAGGAGACCTTCCAGAACAATTATTTAGATTATTATAGTCAGCATCCCCAGTTTATGAAGCAGAATGTTATTAAAGGGCAGTATATTCGCCTAAGCAGGATTATTAGCAATGATGACGTCTTTACGAAATAATGTTATTTTCTTAAAAGTTTGTTTATTAAAAGACATTATCCCAGTGAGCTCACGGACTAGTTCTTGTTGGAAGTCAGGCAAAATAGATATAATCAGTATCAGCAGACTTTAAAATACGACTTTGTTGCTAAAAAAATAAAATAGGGCTTTGTTGCTACAAAAACAAATAATTCTGCAGGTAACACTTTAAGGTTCCAATTTCCCATTTCCTTCGATCTTAACGATTTTCAAATTATTCTAAGAATGAATTGGTGCATTACTCAGGGGAACCAAGAATTGTGCAATATTTTAGGTGTGACACCTCATTTCTGGTGAAAATGATAATGTATTTTGCAAACAGTTAATTACAAGCATCACAGGGATGTTTAAGTGTGGGCACTGTAGCCTGTGGAAATATATTAATGTTTGCAAAGAAGAGTTCATAGCCCACCAAGGTTCACCGATTATAATCAATGTTTTTTATAATTGTTCTTCCATGTATGTGGCTTATTTAGGGATGTGCACGGGTTGATGCGTGTATTATGTAGGAAAAATTACTAGGCTTTTGTTGCATCAAATTAGGGAGCATTAATCAAGCTATTATAAATAAGGATCTTAAAAATGCCTTAGCGAATCACAGTATTATTTGCTCACAATTCACTTACTTTAAATTTGTGGCATTTGAGCAAGTTAAGATGTTTTATTGGAGATGTCAAGTCCCTGCTTGAAGTGAAAGAGGTGAAGTGGCAGATTTTTCTAAATGCTGATACATTTCCTGCTCTTAATGACAGCCAGTGAAATGGAATAGGTTGGAAGTGACATCATAAGGAATTTTAAAATCTTTTATCCAGATCCTAAGTAGTCTTGTGGTTTTTCCAATGTAGTATGCTTCACAATGACAGCATACTTTTATGTAAAGCACATTGGGGGTCTCACAGTTTAAATGCTCTTTTATGCGAATAACCACCTGTGGAGTGGTGAGATGTATTTTGGGAGGGTTGAATGATAAAATCGCACCAGTGACATTTCCCGCATTGGTGCATGCCTGGGAGTGCATCAAAAATGTGTGCCTGCAGCCTCTTTTCTGATTCAAAAGTGACTTTGAGGGACACACTCTTTTTTTAGCAGAATTTTGGCTGGCTTCCGAGTGTTAGGGCTAGTTTTGGGTGCTCTGCTAGGATTGCCTAGTTTTAATGAGGATGCCTTTGATGCTCATGGCGTATACAGAGATGGGCAAGGGAAACCTTGGAGTAGTGTGCTGTAGTGCTTGAGCTTTGGGGTTGAATCAGTATTTAAGGATTTGTTTACCAGGAAAGTCCGACTGGACACAGGTCCATTTTCAGTAGTGGCCCGGGGAGAAAACTTCCAGTTAGATGCATAGTGTTTCACATTAACAATACATAAAAATCACATCAATGCAATCAATAATACATGAGAATAACATATCATAAAGTGCAAATAGTACATAGAACAGAAATAGATGGCCACAGAACATGAAATGATGATGTAAATTATACACTGAAATTCTAAGATGAGAGGATTAAAGTTAAAAAATACATATATAGGTTCATAGGAAAGTACTTGGCTATTGTCCCTAGGGCCTATATAAGCCTAGCCAAAAGAGGTTCCCTGGCTTTCGCCACCCAAGAAAATGATTTTCCTGTGCCCCTGTCGAGCAGAGCCACAGAAGTGATCCCCAGGGTGAATTTCCTGCTTCCCATCCAGTTGTCAAGATTTCTCTTAAAGAGGGCTAATGAGGAGCTTTGCTTGACATGAATGGGTAGTTTGTTCCAGAACATAGAAGTCTCTGGGACAGGAATCTAACCCTCCAGCATGTTCTGTTTATTGTGGTGACAAGTTTTAGGTCCCTGGAGCATGTGGCCTGGAGAACTGGGATTTCTTTAAGTGTAGCATGCCCATCAGATCTTGTTAGACATGGCTTTGTATGTTAGGCAGAGGTCTCATCTGAGGAGGCGATATGTGTGACAAGTAGAGCTGAAGTTTTTTCAGACGGTCTGCATATGGCATCTGTTTGAGGCTGGTAATCCTCTTAGTGAGGTATTTCTGTGGCCTTTCTAGTTGTTGTAGATGTTTTGCGAGGTACATGCCAAATGGGGTGTAGTACTCTATAATGTGGTCTGATGAGGGATGAGCAGAGAGGAATGATGACCTCTCTTTTTCTGGAGGAGAACCCCTTTGTAATGAGGTATGCCACGTAGAAGGATTTCCTGACTACTGTGGTGACGTGATTATCAAAAAAGAGACTACTGTCCACCTGTGTCCCAAGGTCTGTTATCACACTTTTGGTGTTTAGTAGGCTACCGCCTATGTGGTAGTTCATGGGTATGGTGTTTTTCCCAAAGGGGATGAGAATGCACTTCTTGGCATTGAGCTTTAGGCCATAACTTTGACAGCAAGCATCAGTCTCAATGAGGCATCTTTGTAGAATGTCCAGATCCTTGTGCGACTCTATTATGGCTCCTAGTTTGCAGTCATCTGTGAACTTCGTTAGCCAGAGACTAGCTGTAATAACCTGGACTTCTGAGAAGTAGATATCAAACAGGAGAGGACCCAGGACCGAACCCTGTGGTTCTCTACTTGTCACTGGTCTGAAGTTGGAAACGGAGTCTGCTACATTCACTGTGTGGGTTCTGTCAGTGAGTCAGTTGGCCACCCATCTTGTGACATAGGGATTTATGCCCAGTCCAGTGAGCTTATCTATAATACCAGAGTGGGGGTTGGTGTCAAAAGTCCTAGCAAGGTCAAGATAGGCTGTGTGCACCACCTTACCTTCATCTACAGCTCTGGTGACTGCTTCAAAGAAGTCAATCAGATTTAGGAGGCATGATCTACCCATTTACAAACCCAAACATAGTGGGATCCTGAGTTTGGAAGTTACCTATGTCTTTGTTTATAAGCTACAGGATGATGCGTATCATGGCCTTGCAGACCAGGCTCATCAGGCTAATGGGAGCGGTAGCTCCTGGGATCAGTGGTAGAACCCCCTTTGTGGAGTGGGATAACCATCGCTGTGCACCATTCCATTGGCACAAAGCCTGAAGCGAGGCTATGATTGAACATGCTATAAAGGTGAGGTGCCAGTTCGTTTTGTAGTTTGTGCAGAAGACAGCCTGGGATGTTGTCTGGTCCCATGGATGCTGTGTTCTTGGCTTTGAAGAGAGGGGTCTTTACTTGTGTGTCCGTGATTACAGGGGCTTTGCAATCTTCCGATATGGAGATGGGCCCTTTGGGGGTTGATGGGGGGGCTAAAGTTTGCACTGAACCTGTCTGCCAGGATGTTGGCAATATCAGTTGGTTCAGTAAATCTAGTGCCATTGTGCTGTAGCTCAAAGCAAATCTGAGTGTTACCATTGAGATTCTTGAGATAGCTGTAGAATGCGCGTGTATATATATGTATATAAACTTGTATTTTTATAAATGTGCATATGTATGTGTATATATTTACATATAAATATATAAATTTGTATATGTATATATGTGAATGTTTGTGATGTGTAGATGTGTGTGTGTGTATATTTACACACACACACATATATATATATATATATATATATATATACACACACACACACACAAATATATATGTGTGTGTGTGTGTGTGTGTGTGTGTGTGTGTGTGTGTGTGTGTGTGTGTGTGTGTGTGTGTGTGTGTGTGTGTGTCTGTGTGTATGTTTTTGTAGATATGTGTATAACTCATATATTACGGTATAAATGTTTTTATTGTGAAAAAAAAAATCAGGTTGGTATGATATGAATTAAAGATTGGTACGAGACCTGTGACTATATGTTCACTGATAACACCAGTACTGTAGATTGTGTAGCTGTAACACTAATAACAACCCTGTACCATATAACATTTGGTGGAGTGTGTAGACCACCAAACTCAAGTGGTGATGACCTAGAGGAATTCATAGATTTCTGATATGAAACGCAGGAGGGAAGAATAGTGGCTGGTGACTTAAATTTACCAGAAACAGACTGGAATAGTATTGATTCAACTACTTTAATAAGGAATTTATTTACAACATATGATGAAGAACAGCAATTGCTTTAGATTGTGAAAAGCTTACTATGAAATGGAACATACTTCACTTTGTTTTTGTTCTTACAGAAATTTTTCTTCCTTCGTGTCAAGTGCTACTACCATTGATGTGGGGTTATAAAAGTTAAATTGTTTGTAGGTAATTCTGCCAAACTGAAATCTAAACCTGTGCACAGAAGATAAATATGAGATTATGTGGAAGCAGAGCAGTCACCATGTAAAACTAATTGGAGTGATGCATTCTTTGGAAAAAGTGTAGAAAGAATTTGGCAAGTATTGAAAGGGAAATTACTTGAATGCAAAGAATCAAAAGAATATTTAGCATCAGAATCTAGGTACACAACAACAGGAGGACAATATATTTCCATAAGAACAAGATCCTTGATTAAAGTAAGAGACAAAAATATAAGAAGTGAAAAATAGGTTAGACTTTGAAAACTGAAATAAACCCACTGGACAGAAAATTCTGGACAAAAAATGTAAACATTGTGTGATATAAGATGAAGAAAAAAATGATGAAAATGTGTATAAAGATATTGAGCATACTAGGAAAACATTTTTATGGATGTATATACTATGTGGAAGGAGTAAAGATGTAACAAATGTGGTAGGGTTAATGACATTACAGTTGACTGACCTCTCTCTCTCTCTCTCTCTATTACAAGTAAACTTAACACATCCTTGTAATTACAATCAATAGCACCCCAAGCTACAGCAACAATTGAATAGTTCTTAATGTGCAGTAAATCTAGTAGCTTGTGATATTAATTGCCCAAAAAAATAACCATTCATTAGAGAAATTTGGTCTGTTACCTCTAGGTAAATCTTGATTTTTATTAGTTTGACACAAAAAAAGAATAATTTAGTCTAAACGTTTAGCGCTAATACTATCTGCTGCATAACTACACAATTGTAACCTGTCTTTAGAATACATTATTGTATCATAAACTGAAGTGAATTTAGCAGTTTTTGTAGTAGATTTTTTTGCTGTGTTACACGTTACGTTTTGTAACCTCAGCACTGCTACTTGTGCTAATATTCTTTTAAACATCAGTTTTGCCTGTATTAAAGTCTTCTTTCCATGAATTAAATTCTGAAACTTTTTAAGAAAGTGCCATGCTACTTATTAGCAGGTGTCCAAGTTTGTTACAATTAGCTGATAGTGACAAGTTAATATTTTATATTATTTATTTATATTCCACAGCTTAAATGTTGAAATAGGAATTTGTGTTTTAACAATCCTGCAATTCGTAGAATCTTAATGTAACCATAGTTAGAACATACAAATTCAGTGAATGTAATTTCCCTAAAGAGATCAATATAGACATTAAATGGGTTAATAAAGGTATCAGATTAACAGTGAATAAAATGACTAGTTATGGTTTCTGGGATTTACATTCCATCATACTAATTTTGGATAATATAGCTTGTTAGTTTTAGATTAAAACAACAGGGAAGGTAGGGAATTTTTTTGAATTATAGGGCTATCATGTTCCGTATTGTATAAGGACTTTTTCTATTGATTCAATAGTGGTCACACTCTTATATGACTAATTTTACAATTAATAACCAGGTCTATTTTTTGCCGGATTGTACATATGTGATATGCTTAGTAAACATTATTGAGCTCTGTATTTGCGTGGACAGGTGGCATAATTTACAAATATTGGACACCATTATTAGTGGTGCCTTATTTATTATTTTTTGGATATTTGGACCCATCAACCATTTGACAGCAATTTATGGGGTCTTATATTACCACTTTTTGTAATTGATTTGTATGCTTATACCTGTTCATTGTGGATATTAGATGTATTATTATATTGGTTTTGGTTATAAGCAGGGTCTACACATATAGCTGATTTGATTCTTTTATACAATCTGATTAGATTCATATTTGTGGTTGCTGTTAACATTGTTGGGTGGTATTTTCTTGATTATCAACAATCATAGAGGGACCCTTATTTATGGTCAAACCAATAATATCTTAATAATATTATAATATTTACTTACTTCTAAGCACATATTGGAGACTTTGAATATTCATGGTAGATCAAGTCCTTTGCAGGTCATATTCATGTAATGGTTAATATAATGGTTTGGGACATGGACTTACAAGAGAGCATATGCATATCTGTTTTGTATTAGGAACTACCCCTACAGGGTCAGGACACATTGGCCTTTCTTTGTATGTTATATGTTCCTCATTAGACAGTTGTGAGTTTATATATTGTGCCTTTAATATTTAAGGTACATAATTGGGATTGGTTCCTAAGTATACCATATTTGACCACTTTAATGGTCACTATAGAATTATGTTATAATCTATGGAAGTGGACAAGAGGCTTTATTAACATTTATGGGTCCTCTTTTTAGATTGGACTAGAATTATAAGTCCTTATTTCCATTTGAGCTTCGAGCAATTCAAAACTTCTTCTACTCTAACCTAAAGTTTTTGAGCTGAAGTTTTGGTTTTCTGACAGCCTCCCCCTTTTTTTGGCTTCTTATCAAGGGGTGTTTTTCTTCATCTTCTGCATCAATACACATCAATCTTATAATATTCTTGTTTTGGACGCAGCTGTTTTTTCTATTAATTTTTTTGGAAATTTTATTTTTTGAAAGCTGTTATTGTCCTTATTAATAACCTATTTTTGCTGTCGTGGTATCATTGATTGACCATTATTGACAGCTATATAGCTCTGGTGGTTATTGTCCCTGCCATTATGGATTTGTCCAGTCTCATTTCTGGATTAGTGGCTGACAGAGAGGATTTAGGGGTTTTTGGTTTGAACCCAAACAAAAATGGGAATGGAGATCAGTCGGGGAACAGTAACCCAGATATTACAAGTCAAAAGTTAATTGATGACCTGAATAGGTTATTAAGGGCTCTACGAGCAAATGTATGGCACAGTAAGCTTTTTAAGGCTTATCAGGCAGCGAATATTACCCCAAGGGGATTAAGAATACGGATTATTCCGCATGTGAGTGATGCAGATGATGAATTAACCACACAGTGGGCGAAAATACAACATGAAGCCACAATGTCTTTTGTGGTCCAACTTTATAAATTCCATAATCGAGCCATAGATAAGGGGCTGTCTGAAATCATGATTTTGGCAGATAAGTTAAAAAACTATGAACAGGAGCCTTCTTTTGAAGGTAAATTGAACAGAGTGGCTCAAGATTTGAAAAAATTTGATGCTGAATTACGGTTACGTAAGATGAAAAAATTCAATAGAGACCAAGAGGATTATTCCCGGGGTAACCCATTTTCCTTTCAATCTAAGCATGTGAGATTTAATAACCTCCCTATGGCAGATAAGAAAAGGAAAAGACCCAGATCCATCTTGAGGAAAAGTAATTACAATGTTACCTCATCATGTGATGATACATCATCAGGGACTGACAATGAATCCCTGACAGCAACAGGATCACCATTGCCCAAAAGAAGCCCGGGGGTAGCCCCTTTAGGAATACACGTAGACGGGGTGGGCGCAAACACAAAAAGAATACACAATGTACAGGGACTATTGGAGTTGGCATTGGGGACTTAAATCAAAACACTGTTAACAATATTTTAAATTTGTCTGATTATGTCTTGTCTGATCTACATGTGAAAATCTTGAATAAAGGCCTTAATTTCATACCTGGCACCATCATTTCTGAAGACGTATTTGCACAAGATTTGTCTAGTTTTTGTAGATTAATTAACCTGAAAATGTTTTTTGGGGATTCTGGTTTGGATTTTGAAAAGGGCAAATTTACATATCATCCATCTAATTTCTCCCCACCTATGAATACTGTGGTTCACCAATTTCAAAATAGTGTTCTTAGGGATGTTCATTTTCATGGTTCAAGTTTGGCCTGGAAACACAATAACATAACTGCCAGGGAGAAACAAGCCATTCTGGAACTCCAGAAAAACAAACAAATTGTGATTACAACGGCAGACAAAGGTGGGGCAGTTGTAGTACAGAATTGGGATGATTACAACAGTGAGGCCCATAGACAGTTATCAGACACTAGATACTACAACCACATGGTTAATGACCCTATACATAGATTCACCAAATGTATTGAACTTTTCCTTAAAAATGCTTTTGATCGGGGTGTAATTTCCAAAGATACTCTATATCAACTAACAATTAAGGATTGCAACCCTCAATATATTTACTTTCTTCCGAAAGTGCATAAAAATCTTACACACCCACCGGGGAGACCTATAGTGTCTGGAAGAAAATATCTAACTGAACCCCTGTCTTTGTTTTTGACAAAACATCTTAAACCTTTGTTGGTTTTTCTTCGGTCAAGATTAAATGACACCACTAGTTTTCTACAAATCATATCTGATGCTCAGTTGGAAAAAGATTGTTTTTTATGTACGCTTGACGTATGTGCCTTATATACCAATATCCCACACCAAGCTGGTCTTCAGGCCTTGGCATATTGGTTGGAATATGCAGGTCTATATGGTTCTACATTCAATGAATTCTTGGTTGACATGGCTAGATATGTCCTTACTTGCAATGTTTTTTATTATAAAGACAATTGTTATTGGCAAACTAAGGGCACGGCTATGGGGGCTTCTTTTGCCCCCATATACGCTGACCTTTTTATGGCTTATGTCGAAACTAAGTTAATTTATGATTCCACAAGAAATACTTTTCTTTCAGAATTGGATATTTGGAGACGATATCTTGATGATATCTGGCTAGTGTGGAGGGGTACTGAGTCCAGTTTGTTGGCTTTTGTACAATACTTGAACAACAATGAATGGGGTCTAGGGTTTACAGAACAACATGATATCCATAGCATGATTTTTTTGGATGTTGTTATACGGAAACTCTCTGATGGCACACTTGAGAGTGAGACATATAGGAAGTTCCCTCAGTACAATTCATTGCTGCATGCTGCAAGTTTTCATGCTCCACACATAGCCAATAACATTCCGAAATCCCAATTCATTAGAACCAAACGGATATGCTCACAACATTCAACATATCATAAAAATTCGGAGGACCTTATACACAGGTTCAAACAAAGAGGTTACAAGCAAGGCGTTGTAGCAAATGCCAGGAGTCAGGTGCAAGGCATGGAGCGTAGTCAGTTGCTTCAATATAAGGACAAGGATAAGGCCAATACATCACCAAAACCACTTAGACTTACAACAACTTATGGAAGAAACACCATTGGTTTTGTCAATATTGTACAGCGTCATTGGAATATTTTGCAGAGTGATCCAGAAGTTGCTAGGATTATCCCTGACAAATGTATGTGCTCATACAGAAATGGTAAAAACTTGAAATCTTATTTCAACCATTACAAAACTGGAGATAGCAGGGGCAGGGATAAAATACAAACTACTATTTCTGGACACAGTCTATATGGTTGTTTCCCTTGTGGGCATTGTGTAAATTGCAAATATATATGTACCACAAAGGAATTCTCAAGTCGTAACTGCTCAAAGGTCTTTGATATAAATTTCTTTTGCAACTGTAGTAGTGATTGGGCCATTTATATGGCCACATGCAAATGTGGTGCATTTTATATTGGACAAACCTCTAGGTGTTTAAGGTTACGTATCTCAGAACACTATAGTAATATTAAACAGAAAAAGCTTACGAATGCATTGTACAAACACCAGTTGTCACACCCATCAGCAATATTTCTATTCACAATTATTGATGTGATTCAGGGTGACCGTAGAAATAAAATTGGTTGGCATGAGATTTTAAACAGGAAAGAAAAAAAGTGGATCATTAAGCTGGGTGGGCTTTTCCCTCCAGGACTTAATGAATATTTATAAATTTTCCACCAATGGGATTGTATGCTTGTATATTTAATAGGCATGGAATACTTTGAGTTTTGATACACTGATGAAGGCTGTGTAATTTACCGGCCGAAACCGGTATGTGTTTTTGTCTGCTGTGATGCTTTAACTACAATACAGTTTTTTTGATTACCATTTGCTGGCTCCAATCTTGTTTTTTGCTGTATTGCTATCATTGGGGGCCGTGCATTACCCACGCGCAGGAAGAGTTGGTTTGTGAATTTAGTTATGGTTTCTTGTCACAATTTAATATTGATTTTCTAGGTATAAGTACCAACCCTAGACCCTTCAAATTAATCAGGATTTAGAACTCAAACAACATGGAAAATTACATTAATAAAAGTTATAATATAGGTAATAAGTATCTGAAATTATATCAAGAAATATAAATTACAATAAAATTAAAATATAGGAAATTTGCTTGTAAAAATTAAGGCAGTAACTGCAGTGCTAAGTTATGATTCATGTAAATGAGTTATTACAGGTTTAAAAATGAAAGGTGTAAGATCTATCATAAACTTACTGTAAACACTTTAAAGTGATTAAGAATTAACACACAGCACACACATGCGCGCGCGTGCGCGCACACACACACACACACACACACACACACACACACACACACACACACACACACACACACACACACACACACACACACACTTCAGATAAAAAAGCAAAACTCAGATCAAGTTTATTAACTGCTATTACCCATCTTGGGAACATGGATGAACTGGGAACAACTAAAACTAAGGCAGGATGCTGTTAAATTGCAAAGATAATGAGAAAATAATCAGTCTCGGTCCAGACTTGTGTGAAGCTTAGGAAGTACAGGCTGTCAAAAAGCCTACTAGCACAAAAACACACACACACACACACACACACACACACACACACACATACACACACACACATACTGCAGATAAAATAAAACAAATCAAGTTTCATACATGCTGTAACCCAGCTCAGGAACAATGATGAGCTGTGAACAGCTGAAATTTTTAATTACTTCTATCTTTTCAGAAAACCGCTTTCATGTAACTTTCTGCATTCACAGAAATTAAAATATAATCAGCTTTGAACTTAACTGTAGGCACCAATTACTTATAAAGACATCCTCCATGAAAAAGTGACTGATCTTAATCTAAAAAGCTGTGTAGAAAGTACAGTTGTGTACACTTACCATAAATGTAGATGTTCGAGTGTATTCACTGTTGCAGTCATGACATTTGGGTAATGTGTTGGCAGATTGCCCTCAGTCGGTCTGATTAACAAAGTCTTGGGTCCTGCATCTGTTACTGTCCCTTCTTCCATGATGTCAGGTCATCAGGGGGTATAAAACATGCAGCCAATGTTATTACATCAGTTTTTCTTGCCTCAGATGTCAGGTGCCCCCCAAATGGGGAGCCAAAAAAAAAAAAAAAAAAAAAAAATATATATATATATATATATATATATATATATATATATATAATTAGAAACACAAAAATATACCTCCAAACAAAAGCAAATACACCAAAAAGGCTTTTAAGCATAGTAAAAGAAAGAAGAGGTATAGTAAAAGAAAAACAGAGAGCTGGTGGGAGTGCAGGACTGCAACAGTGAATGCACTCAAACATCTACATTTATGGTAAGTGTACACAACTGTACTATGTTCATCGTGTTTCACTGTTGCAGTCATTACATATGGGTAGATTCCCAAAGCTAAGGTTGGGAGGATGGATTTATACAGCATTAGGACCAGCTATAAGGCCCTGCAAAACAGCAGTGGCTTTGCCAGCTCTGGATTTAGAGAAAATTGGTAAGTGATAATGTTTGCTGAAAGTATGAACTGAACTCCAAGTAGCAGCTTCTAGAATATCCCTGGTAGGAACACCTCTGAGAAAGGCTGCTGAAGTAGATGCAGCCCTGGTAGAATGAGATCTGTTCCCCTGAGGGACAGGTTTTCCATGGTGCTTATAACAAAAATGAATACAATGGCTTAGCCATTTAGAAATGGTTTGCTTTGAAATAGCCTTCCCCTTTGCTCCTGCAGCAAATGCTACCAGCAGTTGTTCAGATTTTTTTCAAGATTTAGTCCTGTCTGAGTAGAATCTAAGTTGTCTGTGTAGATCCAATGAATGCAGAATACGCTCTCTCGTTCTGTGGATTGGGAAAGAAAGTTGGAAAATTAATGGACTGATTAAGAGCCACGCTGGATACCACCTTGGGCATGAATGATGAATTGGTCCTGAGTGACATCCTGTCCGCATGAAAGATTATGAACGGCTCAACTGCCATAAGGGCCTGCAATTCAGATATCCTTCTAGCTGAAGTGATTGCTAAAAGGAAAGCTGTTTTCCAGGAAATAAATTTTAAGTTTGCAGTTGCAGCTGGCTCAAAAGGAGGTAGAGTGAGTTTCTCCAATACAAAGTAAGGTCCCAGGCAGGGGTAGGAGCTCTCCTGGGTGGTCTCAAGTTTTTGGCCCCTCTGAGATACTGCTTTAAAAGAGGATGAGAGAAGGGGGGTATGTGTTGTAATGAGCTGAAATGGCTGAGGCATGGATGTTTATAGAAGAAAAGGACAGGCCCTTGTGAAGCATCTCAGTTAAATATTGCAAAATCTGAGGTAAACTGGGCACTGCTGTGTTCATCCCTAGAGACCGATTCCAGGCACAGAATATTTTCCATTTGTCAGCATAAGATTTTCTAGTACTAGGTCTTCTCACCTCCAAAATAACATCCATCACAGGTTTGCTGAGGGTTGTTAAGGAGGAATTTAAGTGATTAGCCAAGCTGCAAGGTTCAATGTTTGGAGCCGAGGGTGCAGAACTTGGTTCTCCTGCTGAGACAGTAAGGAAGGTGTCTGAGGCAGGTGCTATGGAAGAATGTGTGACACACTGCGCAGGAGTGAGTACCAGTGTTGGCGAGGCCAGTCTGGAGCAATCAAAATCATTTTTGGTTTGTCCTGTTTGACTTTTAGTAGAACATTGGAGAGCAAAGGCAGAGGGGGAAAGGCATAGACTGATAGGTTTTTCCAGCTGAAGAACAGAGCATCCACTTTCCAGGCTTTTTTGTGATGAGTTCTTGTGCAAAATTTGACCAACTGGTAGTTCTGGGGTGAGGCAAAAAGATCTATGTCTGGGCTCCCCCATTTGCATGCCAACATGTCGAAAATCCGTGGTTCCAGTTTCCATTTGCGAGGGTCCATGAAATTTCTGCTTAGTTCGTCTGCCAGAACATTCTCCTTTCCTGGCAGGAATTGAGCTTGTGGTTCTACTTGGTAGCTCAAGGCCGTGATCCACAATGCCACGGCTAGTCTGCAGAGGGAGTAGGAATGTGTACCCCCTGCTTGTTTATGTACCACATAACCGTGGTGTTGTCCGTCTTTATCAGTAATTGTCCTGGATGAAGGTAGTCCTTGAAGTTCTGTCAGTACATTCTGTACAGCTACCATTTCTTTTTGATTGATATGAAGGTGCATTTGATTTGGGCTTCATTTGCCCTGAATGCACTTCCCTGCCAGATGAGCCCCCCCATGCATAGTCTGATGCGTTTCTAGTTAGGGTTTGGGTGGCAGGGGGTGGTGTGAATGGCAGTCCCTTGTTTTGGTGGCAGGCCTCTGCCCACCATAGGAATTCCAGGCGCAGGCAAGGTATGATGGGAATCAGTTTCCAGGCTGTGACGATGATGACTCCACAAACTTTTTAAGTACCACTGAAGTCTTTTTTTAAGTACCACTGAAGTTTCCTCATATGCAGTGTTGCATATGGAATTAGAAAAATGCAGGCGGCCATGAACCCCAAGGCTTGCAGTATTTGCCTTACAGATAAGCAGGGTTTTTGTGGCCACCTGTTTGAAGTAAGTCACCAAATGAATTTGCTTTTCTGGCATAAGGAAAGCCATCTGGGCAGTTGTATTCAAGCTTGCACCCAGGAATGTAATCTTTTGAGAGGGTACCAGTTGAGATTTCTTTTCGTTTATGGTGTACCCTAGACCGGTTAGAACTCTTTTTACAAACGCCAGATGTTTTAGAAGAATGGCCTGTTTTTTTGCCTGAATTAAACAATTGTCCAGGTATGTATATATTTGAATATTTCTTTGCCTGCAAAATGCAGTTACTGGAGCCAGGCATTTTGTGAATACCCTGGGCGCAGTAGACAAGCCAAAGGGCAGTGCAGAGAACTGATAATGCATGCAGCCTGCTTTGAAGCGTAGGAAACTTCTACAAGATTCCCTGATTGGGATATGCAGGTAAGCCTCTTTTAAGTCAAGAGTTGCCAACCAGGCATCCTTGCCTAGCATAGGAAGTAACTGGTGAAGAGTCATCATCTTGAATTTTGGAATGTCCAGAAAGGTGTTTAGAGTAGACAGGTCCAGTATTGGACGCCATGATTTGTCTTTTCTGGGTACCAGGAAAAGTCTGGAATAGAAACCTTGTCCCTTTTCCCTCTTCTGGTACTAGCTGAATAGCTCCTATGCTTAGGAGGGAAAGTACTTGTTTCTGAGCCTCTCCCCACTGATTTGGGGGCAGGTCTGGCCACCCGTTTGGAGTTGGCAGCATGTGGAAATTAAATCTGTATCCCTGGGACACTATATTTAAAACCCATTTGTCCTGGGTTATAAGTTGCCAGTTTCTTAAATGAAGAACCAGTTTTCCCCCCAAAGGGGCGGCTAAGAGTGCTTGGTAATTTCAAAGGGAAGTCATTGAGACTGTTTACCACAGGATGGTGCCTTGTTGTGTCCAGATTTGGAAGTGGAAGCACCCCACTGCTTAGTTCTGAAAGTCCCTTGGGACTGAAACCTGGTGCTTTTGGATTGTCTTGGTTTGGCCGTAGTGGCTCTGGAAGGAACCGGAAAGGACCAGTTCTTAGTAGGCCAATGCCTACTAAATCTAGGAGGTTGTACTTGTAAGAAATCTTTCACAGTTTGCATAGATTTAGCTTTATCTTCCATCTTTTTTAGAACTTCTTCAGCCTTATTGCCAAATAGGTGGTCCTATTATAAAGGAGCATCCAAAATTTTTGCTTTAACATGATCAGGCAGAGATTGCTCCTTAAGCCAAGCATGCCTTCTAAGCACAGACCCAGCAACAGCAGCCCTGCAAGAGGCCTCTAAAGAATCAAAACGACATTGCAAAGTATGTTTGCCAACTTGTTCAGCTGAATGCAATAAATCCTGCAAATCTTTATTCTCCACACAGTCAAAAATCAACATAATTTTCTGTTTAAGCAGTCCCATGATATGCTGGTGATATTTTAACATATGGAATTGACAGTGTAAAGCCCTGATTGCTAAGGTTGCAGAAGTATAAACCTTTTTGCCCCATCTATCCAGCGCCCTAGAGTCTCTATCAGAAGGGGTAGGAGTTTAAGCAGTAGAAGCCTTAATGCCCTTGGGGCCCTGAGAAATGGTTTCAGAGTCCACAATTGGATTTTTGAAAAGGAATTTGTGGGACTCAGGAACCCTGTAGTACCTGTCTGATTTGCTAGGGGCTGGAGGCAAGGAATCAGGGGCCATACTGGATTCCGAAAACACATCATCAACAATATCT
The DNA here is from genome assembly GCF_019279795.1 of Protopterus annectens. Classification (NCBI taxonomy): domain Eukaryota; kingdom Metazoa; phylum Chordata; order Ceratodontiformes; family Protopteridae; genus Protopterus; species Protopterus annectens. Next base: position 527,676,558 of record NC_056730.1, on the reverse strand, counting down.
AGTACAGGAGGTATAGCCAAAGGCCTATGCTGAGGAAGAAGAAGGAAATCCCTAAGCCTCTTTTTGGATTCAGAGAAATCCTGACTTTACCAATGGAAATGCTCCCTTAAGGTATGTAAAGTTTCCCCAAAAGAGAAATTCTCAGGCGGAGAAGCAGAGGGAATGCAATCCTCTGCATCAGAGTCTTCATAAGTAGGTATGGACAAATCCAGATCATTAGAAGAGTCAGAAGAAACAGATTCCTGTTCAGACGTTTCATAGTCAAAATCAATCCCAGGCCTCTTAGAAGGGCAGGGGGGGGGGGTTGACTACCCCTGATTAGAGTAATTAAATCTTCAGCCATTTTGATCATTTGTTTTTTAGGCCTAGGGGCCTGAACATGTGGCCTGGGCATCAAGTTTTTTAGACATAGATTGAGATTTAGGCCTTAGCACTGAAGTTGGAGTCGGTTTAATATGCAAGTCTGTCGGCCTGAATACACCCTCAGAAGCCAGTGCCTGCTCAGCGGCTCCGGACCCATCCAAGGTAGAGACATCCGCAGGTTCCATATGTGAAGTATTTTGCGGCACACCGGACTCCGAATGGGTCTCAGTAGAGGCCTGCGAATCAGAAGTAGCAGGTATCAGGGGCTGCGAACGCACCTCACTGAGTACCGGCAAACTGGCGACTGGCTTAGGAGGTGCGTCATCGGCAGTATTGGACCTCCACTGCCCATGCCTGTCTTTTTCTTTGGGTTTTTTCGGTATTCTGGTAGTCGGATGGCTAACCGACGTAATTTCTGGATAATTAAACCGAGATGCGAAATATTTTGAAGCAAAAATGTACCGACGAAGGATAGTGCACTGATTAAATAAAGCACAAAACCGACAGCAACGTACGTCGTGGTCTGGGCCTTGGCAAGGAATACAGTACAAATGAAAATCCTTATGAGGTATTTGCTTCCCACAGGTAATACAATTATTAACTTTTACTGACATCGGTAAGGAGCAAGAAAACATTTGCCCAACGGGGTACTTAGCTTTTAGTTGAAGACTTCGGTTCTGAAACTCGAAAATGAAAATTTCAGGAGTCAGCCAACCGGCACTTGTGAACTGCTTCTGCTTCTGGCACTGCGTGGTAAGAAAGACTGATGTAATGGTGTCGGTTGCATGTTTCATACCCCTGACGACCTGACGTCATGGAAGAAGGGACAGCAACCGACACAGGACCCAAGACTTTGCTAATCAGGCCGACTGAGGGCAACCTGCCAGCTGATTACGCAAATGTAATGACTGCAACAGTGAAACATGATGAACATCTTGTATTCTTTCCTCACCTTTATAGTGATGAACAGAGGTGTCCACTGTGGTTTACTATCAAATGCTCGAAAATGATAACCGTGAATGGTGGTTTCCGCGACAAATATCCTCGACTCGTAAATATTTATTAGGTCGCAAGGTTGATGCAACATGATCAACAACATTCTGTCGATATTAATGTTGGTAGCTGACATTGCCAACCATGCTTCATGTCCCTGCCTTGTGTACGTCCTTCTGACGTACACATGAACGTCAACATTCTGACTGTCGCTCCTACCATGTTCGAGGAGGAGCCTGTCGTGTAACTGAATGACGACATTTTGATAGTAAACCGTCCACTGTATGGGTATACACACTGGAACATTTTCAAATGTTAGCATATTATTATGAACAGAGGTGTCCACTGTGGTTTACTATCAAATGCTCGAAAATGACAACCGTGAATGGTGGTTTCCGCGACAAATATCCTCGACTTGTAAATATTTATTAGGTCGCACGGTTGACGCAACATGATCAACAACATTCTGTCGATATTAATGTTGGTAGCTGACATTGCCAACCATGCTTCATGTCCCTGCCTTGTGTACGTCCTTCTGACGTACACATGAACGTCAACATTCTGACTGTCGCTCCTACCATGTTCGAGGAGGAGCCTGTCGTGTAACTGAATGACATTTTGATAGTAAACCGTCCCCTGTATGGGTATACACACTGGTATATTTTCAAATGTTAGCATATTATTGAGGATGTTTGCTATTCAGAATTGCATGGTACTAGATTTTCTTGAGTTATTTACATTTTACAGTCATATTTAAAACTAGTCATCCTTTTTAATTGACATTGCTTGTAGGTTAAGAAATTGAAATGATTGGTTCTAAATGCTATTGTAACTAGAGATCATTGCTGTCTTAAAACTAGCATCATACAGCTCTATAGGTTCATAGGTTCACAGCTATATACTAGGCTAACAACCACCAGGGCCATTTAGTAGTGCAATCCAACCCACACGTGTCTCTGTGTCATCAGCATTTATTAGGAAGGAGTATGTTAGGATGTTTCTAAAGGTTATGTGGGGGGGGGGGTATGTAAGTTTGGGCATTACTGTCTGCCTTTGTCTGTCAGAGACACGGGTGTCAGACCTGGGGTAAATTTCTGATTTCCTATCTAATGAACAAGGTTATGCTTAAACAGGGTTAGAAATGGACTCTGCTTCAAATGGATGGGGAACCTGTTTCAGACCATGGGGATCCTTTGAGACACATATCTGACTCACCAGCATGTTTTATTTATGTCACAAGCAAAATTTAAATCCTTGGCTCTAGTAGTTGCAATGCTGTTTGTTTTGCAGATGTGGAAAAGGTCCATCTGAGCTGGATACAACGATGCCTTTTGTGCCACGCATAGATCACCTCTCAGTAAACTGTAGGAGACCAAGTATAGTGAGAGGGCTTTAAGGCAATCTGTGTAGAGCAATGTGTTTATACCCTGGAGTCTCCTGTTGAGGAACCGTTGTGGGCATTCCAACTGTTGCATATGTTTGGTCAGATACATGTTGAAGAGGGCATTATCCTCAATGATGGGTCTGATAAGGGACAAATAAAGTGGCACTAGGACTTCCTTGTACCAGGATGTCATGCCCTTACTTATAAGTTGGGTGACACAGAATGATTTTCTTTCCACCTTGGCCAAATGCTGGTCAAAGGCTAGATTACTGTACATATGCTTCCAGATCCCTTATTACTAGGTTAACTCCTAGGGGGTCGTATCGATAAAGTAATTAGCCTGAATGGCAGTCTTCCCAAAAGGCACTCTAGTGCATTTCTTGGCATTGAGTTTTAGTCCTTTACTTTGGCAGCAGTCATTTGTATGTGTTAGACCGCTTGTAAGATGTTTGCGTCATGGAGGAATCTATGATAGCTCCAAATTTGCAGTCATTTGCAGACTTGGTCAGACAAAGGCCCATGACATTAGCCTTTACCTCAAAGAAGTTGATGACAAATAGCAGCAGTCTCAACATGTAGCCCTGAGGTACCCCACTGGAGAACTGTCTGTTAGTGTAGGTGGTATCACCAATCCTGACTTCCTGGGTCCTGTCTGTGAGCCTGCTAGCAATCCAGCAAGTTTTGTAGGGGTTTTTGCCCAGTCAGTGAGTTTGTCAACTATGCCCTAGTGGCGTACTGTATCAAATGCCTTAGCCAGGTCCAGGTAGTAGTATGCACCGTTTTCCTCTATTCCATTACCTTCATGACCTTTTTCAAAAAAGTTGGGTTTAGTAGGCAACTTTGACAAAACCAAACTGGGTTGGGTCCAGTGTTTAAAGGATGCCTTTGTCTTTGTTGATCATTTCCATGATAATCCGTTCCATGGCTTTGCATATTATACTAGTCAGACTAAAAGGAATATAGTTTCCAGGGTTGGTTGATGGTCCTGATAGTTTCCTGTTTACTTTAGACAGCTCCTATCATTATGATCCAGTATGTTTAAACCTGTGGTGGGTTTATGCACTATCTGGTCAAGGATATTTGTGTTAATAAAGTTGAAGAATCATTGTGCCTGCGAGTATGAGGCAGTGTATACATCTCAGTCTAAAGAGAGATACTTAAAGTCTCCCATGAGTGGGGTATTTGGTTTAATAGTGGGCATCTGTAACAGCACAGATGTCTGTATTCTCCAGAGTGAGAAGAGCTTGTAGGGTATGCAGTTTCTAGTTTAGGCAATTAACATTGAGCAGTAACATTTTCAGGTTTTTGGGGGTTAAATTTGCTGTGTTAGTAGGCTTGTCAGTTTGGTATTGCCTAAAAAGGCTCTAAGGGGGTGGATAAAGTTTTAGCCAATATTTGGAAGCCTAGGGCAGACAAACACAGGTCCATTTATAGTGGAGGCCTGGGGAGAAAAGCTCCAGTTAGATACATAGTGTTTCACATTAACATTACATAAAAAAAAACACACACCAATGCAATAATACATAATAATAACATCTCATAAAACGCAAAGAGTTTGAAGTTTTGCTGTTAATTTTTACTGTAGAAGTTATTTTTTTATTTTAATAAATCAGTCTGTGTACTAAACTGAGTGAATTCATCTGGCCTGGAACTTGTAGTGTGTTTGATTTTATATATATATATATATATATATATATATATATAGAGATATAGAGATATAGATATATATAGATATATTACACACACACACATGAAAACATACATGAAAAAAAAAAATATATATATATATATATATACACACACACACCCATATGCACATGCATACATATAGATATAGATATATTACACACACACACAAAAAAAAAAAAATATATATATATATATATATAGATATATAGATATATTACACACACACACACACACACACACACACACACGAAAACATACATGAAAAAAAAAAAATATATATATATATATATATACATACACACACACACACACACACACACACATACCCATATGCACATACATAATTACACACATACCCATCTACGTATATACCTACACGCATAAGTGTACCCACAACCCATGCAAACATACCCTGCTGTCTGCATACTAGAGAAATGGAGGGCATAATAATGTTCAGATATAGCTCACCACCACGCAAGGAAAGAAGACAGTAATTACCTTTATATTTTATTAAAATTATAGTCCAGTCCAGTAGTAAATCCACAATATAGTCCCATAGAACAGGTAAAAATAAGCACACACTGGATCCAATAAAATCTGGTTAGCAGCAAATACAAGGCATAAAATGCAGACTCTTCTAGTGCCACGGCTCTTCAGCCTTTACAGAGTATAGCCCTACTTCACATATTCTATCTTTAAATAGCATGATTACAAACAATTAACCAATCATAGACAAATTAATTAAAGAAAACATTTCCAATGACATTCTTGATTCATTCCATACGGAATTAAAGTGTTAAACTTCAAAATTAAAGTAGATTCTAACTTCCAAAGTTGTCTTTTTAATATCAAAGTCATTCATTTGTTGTACTTGCCCCAAAATTGTAGCTTGCAAGCCTTGTATATTTCAAATATAATGCAAGAGGACTTTCTTCTTTGCCCTTCTCAACATCCCTAACAAGTTCCTCCAACCTTTGCTTGAAACGTCTTTTACTTTCCCGAATGTATAACTTACCACAGGGACATTTCAAACCATAAACTATTTCAGTACTGTCACAGGAAAATCTCCCCTTGCATGTAAAATAATTCTCATTAATTTTATCAAACCTTTTTACTACATACTGGCAACAACTGCACTTTCCACATGGGAAAGTACCTGTTGCACCTGCCCCCAAACTCCTACGACTTACAGGCAGCTGAAACTTGCCATGCACTAAGAAACCTCTTATACTTCTACCTTTCGAATAAAAAAAAACATGGGATACTCATTTGCTCATATATTAAGGAATTTATTTTTTTCTAAAATATCCCAATGATATTTTACCAAATTTATTAAAACTTCTGTAAACACTGCATATTTGGTCACATAACATCATTTTTGTTTATCCTGTTGATGCACTCTGCCTTGCATGCTATACCTGCTTTTAGTATTATTTTGTTGTACTGCCCTCCTTTTATTTTCTTCCACCACTGTTTCCTTGTAACCTCTAGTTACAAACGTGTGCTGGTTTTTCTATTTCCTTCTCACGCTCTTTTTGTATCACTATTCTTTTTATTATAAGAAATTCCCCATAGGGGATATATTTAATAGTGTGTGTGTGTGTGTGGGGGGGGGGGGGGACAGCTTTCCCCATGCAGTATATGACCACTCCCTTCAAATTCTCTATGTAAACTTGTTTGTATTCTGCATCATTAATACCTTGCAAAGTTATATCAAGAAAGTTTACTTTAACACCTGTCTGTATTCCATCAAACTTGATATTATAGGGATTTATCTGAATTTTTTGCACAAATGTATTCACTTCTCCCCACCCCCCTTCACAAATGAATATTAAATCATCTATAAATCTATAATAACTTGACATATTTCCTAAAAAATTCATTACTATATACATATTTGTTTTCAAACATGCCCATTAAAAGATATGCGTGTACATGGGGGCAAAACCTGCCCCCTTGGCTGTTTCACAAAGTTGCCTATAAGTTTCCCATTGAACTCAAAGATTTTATTAAACAAAAATGAATAAGTTCAATAATAAAATGTGTTTTAGGTAAGTCTTTATAAAAAATAATATAGCTTCTAAGCCATGTACATGTTCAATATTTGTATATAAACTGGTAACATCCATAACAATGAAAAGCATGTCCTTCTTCAACTTTACACTTCTGATTTTACTTAAAAAAATCAAAGGAATCTTTGATATAAGATCTTAGCTTCTCCGCTTCTTCTTTCAAGTAGGAATGTAAAAAAAAGAGCTAAGTTATATGTAAAATAACTGCATGAAGAGACTATGGGACGTCCTGGTGGATCCACAAAATTTTTGTGTACTTTAGGGACACAAAAGAAGTACGCCATAGTGTTATCTTTAACTGCAAATTTGTTATATACATCCTCTTATGAGAAATATTTGTCTTAACTCCCTCATTAGCAGTTCTTTGTATTTAATTACTGCTTCTTGATAACATCCCAGTTCCACCAAGGCATAAACTGTAACATTCTTTAAATGAGCTTCCTACATATTCCGATTTTATTTTACTTATTTATTTATTTAACATTTGTTAGCCGGGAAAGTCCGACTTGGAACAAAGTCAATTTTCAGCGGAAGCCCGGGGAGAAACACTCCAGATGCATGTCTTTTTAATGTGGGAGGAAACCGGAGCACCTGGAGGAAACCCACAAGAATGCAGGGAGGACATGCAGACTCCACACAGAAGGAGCCCCAGCTGAGAATTGAACCAAAGAACCTCTTGCTGTGAGGTGACAACGCTACTGCTGCACCACTGCCCCATCCTAATACCGTCCATTATAATCAGATACTGATTATAATGAAGCACCACTAATTTACCCCCTTTATCTGACGGTTTGAACACCAATTCCCTATTTTAACTTAACTTTAGTAGACTTTTCCATTAGTTTCTACTTAAATTATATTTAACTTCTTTCTTGTTTTTATTCACTTTTTCAAGCTCTTTATCTATTGAAAATTGTAAAGCAGAAGAAAATTGCTGTATAGTTTCATTCCTACACAGGAATAAAATCACTTTTGTACGTCACATTTTCAGTGTTTAACTTACAATAAACATCAGTTTCTAAATCAGAAACACATGAATGAAAACTCATTTCACTTAATCCACATTGTTTTCATGAATTACATTTGTATCTTGTGCAAAAAAGATTTTAAGAACAATTTTCTAATAAATTTAAACACTTCAATTTTCAGTTCATACCCTCTAGGAAAAGCCGTGGGAATAAAATTTAAACTTCTATTTAACAGTGTTGCATCAGTATCTGATAAAATACATCCAGACAAATTTACTACATAATCATTATTTACAACATTTAACTCAGTACCACTTGCCTTTTTTATATGTCCAGTAGCTGGGATTATACTCC
>NC_056730.1:527576235-527663735 GCF_019279795.1 Protopterus annectens | reverse complement strand
AATCGCGAAATTCAAAACCTCGAATACCGGAAGTTTTGAATTTCGTGGTTTTACTACACACACACACACACACACACACACACACACACACACACACACACACACACACACCATCCATCACACAAACACACACAATCACTCTACTACATGAAAGAAGGGGGGGCACCACCCACACCCCCCTACTTAAATATTCTCACTCCGAGGTCGCACTACATACAAACACACTTAAAACACCACCACACAAGCTACTTTCTCTTCACACACACACACACACACACACACACACACACACACACACACACACACACACACACACACACACACACACACACACACACACATCACAGCAACAAAACACACTGACACACCACAGCCCTACCCAAACCCCTTAACACACACACACACACACACTTACCTGAATACATGACCATAGCAGAACTTTAGAAGCGTGAAATTCAAAACCTCCAGTATTCAAGGTTTTGAATTTCACGCTTCTAAATTTTCACTATTATGTGGATTCAGCTTCTTGGGCTCGAAATACTAAAATTCGAGATTTCAGTATTTCGAGCTTCTGAATGGAACCCATACATATAGAGTTTACTATCAAATGAATGAAAATCAGAAGACTGAATCCAAAAAAGATAGAAAATACAAAATATTGAATACATTTTTAATGCAAGGGGCAAGCCCCCCTGATCTCCTCATTTGGGGGGCTGCGCTCCCCACACCCCCTGCTAATATATATATACCAACTCAAATATTGCACAACAGTGGAGAAGGGGCAAATTCCATCATTCAATATTTTGAATTTTCAATCTTTTTGGGATTCAGTCTTTTGATTTTCAGTCATTTGATAGTAAACCTATATATATATATATATATATATATATATATATATATATATATATATATATATACATTTTTATATATATTTTTTTATCTATATAAACACACACACACATATAAGCATATATATATATATATATATATATATATATATATATATATATATATATATATAATAAGCAACGACCAAACTAATAAACAAATATAGACGAAAAGCCACCAGCTAGATGATAAATATTGTTTAATAACAAACAAAACTTGTACAGCTAAAACGTACTTCGAACAAACTTGCGATAAACTTAAAACGCCAAACAGAAACACTTAAAAAACAAGAATAGAATTCAATGTGAGCGCTTTCGTTTAAATATTTTAAACTTCCTCAGACAAAAAACATCTATTACATCACTTCCTTTTATAACCTTCACAGAAAATTGCGCCAAAATCAAATTTAAATTGGATCATGCTCAGTAACTAAAAAATGGGAAATAGAATTTCTAAATACAATTCAAGGAATGCTTAAACAACAGCAATTGAATACTAAAGACAGTAATAATACATTATATTATGTAAAAATTTAAAAACTAATAATTTAGATCATTCTTTTTATATAAATCATGAAATCACAACTTCTCCAACCCTTAACATTTATAAATTATTAAATATTAAATATTAAATAATAAAATGTCACAACTAATATATTCCATATAGTAAATTATCATATAACATATATTATTATTACATAGCTTCCTCCATATACACTCAAAATTATTAAAATACTTAAAATCAAATATTAAATTAATCTTGAATTTTATTACGAGTCAATGCTTTTAATTTTAAAATTGGCCCTATAGAACTTCTTTCATTTAAGCCTGGCATACAATCAGCTTGTAATTTAATTTGCCAGGTAAGTTCTCTTTCTTCTAAAATTAAGTTCCACGGGGTTCTTTCTTCTATTTCCACTTGATCTATTACCATATAATTAAAATTATGATTATTACATTCATTTATATGTTTTGCTAGCGCGTTGTTTAATTTTTTATTTTTTATGGCATATTCATGCTCATAAATTCTCTGAGTGAATGTTCTCTCAATTTTTCCTACGTAAAAGGAGAAACAAGAATTACAACTTGCAAGGTAAACAACTGCTTTAGATTTACAGTTAAACTTCTTTTTAATATAATACTTCTTATCACGTATAGTGAAACTATCTCCTTCTTGAATTTTAAAGCACCATTTACATGCTCCACATCAAAAGTTTCCACTATTCACTTTTTTACACATTCCTATATTATTATTAGATTTTAATAAATCTTTAAAACATTTCCCTTTCCTATAAACTATTTTTGGAAATTGACCTATATGGTTTTTATATTGGGCATCTCCAAATACGGTTTCCCAGTTATTATGAAAGACTTCTTTTAATATTTGATAATCTTGTGAAAAAGTGATAACTAAGGCTTTTGAAAATTCTTCTACTCTAGTATTCTTATTTTTACTAGGTGTATCTAAACTTATGGTAGTCTCTCTATCGTCAAACCTACTTAAATCTCCATTACTTGCAGCATCAGTGGCAACTTCACTTTTACCTTGCAAAAATTGGTTTAAAATGACCATTTTCTCTTTTTTCAATAACTTCTAAAATTAATTTGTTTATCAACCACATTGGATATTCCTTATTAATAAACATTCTCCTTAAATATTCACATTAATTTAAGAAATCTGAATATCTTGTAATAATTCACGCAGCTCTCACCAATTGACCTTTAATTACAGATCTTTTTTGGTGCTCAGGGTGTGCACTAGTATAATGAAGGAAGCCATTAGAATATGTTTGTTTCCTATAAATCAAGGAAATATACACTTTTGCCTCATAATCTTTCATCAAATTAATGTCTAAATAATTAATTTTATCCAAATTAAAATTCCACGTAAATTTAAAAAAGTTTATGGTTTCATTGATATAACTTAAAAATTCATTTAAAATATCTATATTCTCTCTCCAGACTAAACATATATCATCCTGAAACCGATGATATGATTTAATATAATTATTATATTTACTATTAAAAATAAATGTCTGTTCCCAGGACATCATAACTAAATTTGCATAAGTTCCACCAAATGATGATCCCATAGCGACCCCTTTCTTTTGGATATAATATTGATTATTAAATTTTAAATAATTATTATATAATACTAATTCAATTAATTCAATTATAAGATTATTTAAGTCCTGTTGAACAGAAGACTTAAACAAAACTTCACTAATCCATTGAAGCCCAATATCATGGGGAATAACTGTATATAGATCGCATACGTCTATTGTTACCAAAAAGTACAGTTTTGTACCTACCATAAATGTAGATGTTCGAGGATCCCCATTGCTGCAGTCCTTACTATTGGGGTATAGTCCGCGTCCAGTCGGCCCGAATACCAGAGTATAAGGCTGACGTCGGTCAGGGCGCATTAGACTGACGTCAGTACGTCAGGGTACTAATGCGCATGACCGACGTCATATCCTCAGTCTTTTCTTGCCCCAGATGTCAGAAGACCCTAAAAAGACAAGGCCCAAAATACCTGCACCAAAAATATGTACAATATATACAAGAATATATACAAAAATATAAGCATGTAACCTCACCTACACAACCACCCCTAAACACAGAGGGAAGGAGGGAGGGTATTGGACTGCAGCAATGGGGATCCTCGAACATCTACATTTATGGTAGGTACAAAACTGTACTATGTTCTTCGTTCCCCATTGCTGCAGTCCTTACTATTGGGTAGAATCCCAAAGCAGAGGTAAGGGAGGCTGGCAAATCATAAAGAAGCAGGAGCTGACAACATGCCTTGCAAAACAGTTGTGGCAAAACCAGCCCTAGACTTAGAGTAGATAGGAAGGTGATAATGCTTAGAGAAAGTATGCACTGAACTCCAAGTAGCTGCTTCCAAAATATCCTTAGTTGCCACCCCCTTAGAAATGCTGTTGAAGTGGCAGTAGCCCTAGTGGAATGAGGCCTAATCCCAGCTGGAATCTCCTTGCCATGATGGGAATAACAAAATGCAATGCAAAAGCCAATCCACCTAGAAATAGTTTGTTTTGACACAGGCTTGCCCTGTGAACTCAAAGCAAAAGAAACAAACAACTGCTGAGACTGCCTGAAATCCTTAGTCCTGCTTAAATAATAACGCAATTGCCTGTGTACATCTAAAGTGTGCAAAATCTTTTCCCTTTATTTTGGGGTCTGCATAAAAAGTAGGCAAATGAATAGTTTGGTTTAAAGCCACACTAGAAACCACCTTAGGCATAAAGGAAGGATTAGTGCGTAATGATACCCTATCCTTATGGAAAATCAAAAGGGCTCTACTGCCATAAGGGCCTGCAACTCAGACACCCTTCTTGCAGAAGTAATAGCCAACAGAAAAGCAGTCTTCCATGACAAGTATTTCAATTCAGCAGTAGCCGCAGGCTCAAAAGGTTGTAGAGTAAGTTTTTCCAACACAAAATTGAGATCCCAAGCAGGAGTAGGAGCTCTACGTGGGGTCTTATATTCTTTGCCCTCTAAGAAACTGCTTGAACAAAGGATGCGAAAACAATGGTGGATCACAATCATAGTGAGCTGAAATTGCTGCAGCATGAATCTTAATGGAAGAGAAGGACAAACCTTTGTCCAATAACTCAGTAAGATATTGAAGAGCCACACTCAAATTAGGCTCAGAAATCTCCAAATTCTTTGCTGTACTCCAAAATAAAAATCTCTTCCATTTTTCTGCGTACACTTTCCTTGTACTAGGTCTTCTAGCTTCCATAATCACATTTAAAACTTGTTGAGGAAGTTGAGACCTGCTGTGTCTCAACACAGAATATGCCAGGCTGTTAGATGAAGAGAGTGAAGCTTGACATTGAGCAGATGACCGTCCTTCTGAGATAACAGATGAGGAATCAGAGGTAAAGGCCATGGAGGCTTCTTTACCAGACTCCGTAGTAGTGGGTACCAGTGTTGCCGAGGCCAATCTGGAGCTATCAAAATCATCCTTGGCCTGTCTTGTCTGACCTTTAATAGTACCTTTGGAAGAAGAGGTAGAGGTGGAAAGGCATACACATGAAGGTTTTCCAACTGAAAGACAGAGCATCCACTTTCCAAGCTGTGTGATGAAACCCCTTTGTGCAATACTTTGGCAGCTGGTGGTTTAGTGGAGAAGCGAACAGATCTATGTCTGGAGTTCCCCATGACACTGTCAATCTCTGAAATACATGAAGATCCAGTTTCCACTCGTGGGGATCCATGATTTGTCTGCTTAACACATCTGCTAAGGAGTTCTGTGCTCCTGGCAGAAACCTTGCCTGAAGAGTAAGTTGCAAGCTTAGCGCAGTCTCCCATAAAATCATTGCTTGCCTGCATAGAGGATAAGAATGTGTTCCCCCTTGCTTGTTGATGTACCACATGACAGTTGTGTTGTCTGTTAGAATCAACACCTGCCCTGGAAGAAGTAACTCCTTGAAAGCCATTAATGCAAACTGGACTGCTAACATCTCCTTCATGTTGATATGTAGATGCTGTAGTCTGGCAGGCCACTTGTCTTGTATCCACTTTCCATTTAGATGAGCTCCCCAAGCAATGTCCGAGGCATCTGTCGTTAAAATCTGACTCGCCTCTGGCCGGGTCACAGAGAGTCCCTTGTTTAGGTGACATTCCTGAGCCCACCACAAAATTCTTTTGAAGGCAAGGTATTATTTGAATGACAGTGTCCAAATCCTGGCAGTGCTGTGTCCATACATTTTGAGATACCATTGTAGCTTCCTCATATGCAGTTTGGCATTGGGAAGCACCAGAATACAAGATGCCATGAACCCTAATGCTTGAAGGACTGTCCTTGCAGTCAGCACGGACTGATGAGATAGTTGATGGAAGTAAAGTGATAGACTCTTTTGTTTGTCCGGGGTTAAAAAGGCCATCTGGGCTGCTGTATTCAGTCTCACACCCAGAAAGCACATGTCTTGAGAGGGTACTAGACTGGACTTTATTTCGTTCACAGAATACCCTAGGCATCTTAGCACTGCTATAACATATTCCAGATGCTGTAGTAGGTCTTCCTTTTCTTGAGCCAGAATCAGGCAGTCGTCCAAGTAAGGATAGATTTGAATTCCTTGAAGCCTGAAGTAAGCTATCACTGGAGCCAGAACCTTTGTGAATACTCTGGGCTCAGTAGATAAGCCAAAGGGCAATGCAGAGAACTGATAATGAGAATTTCCAGCTCGAAACCGCAGATACTTCCTGCAACTTAGCCTTATAGGCACATGAAGGTAAGCTTCCTTGAGATCTAAAGTTACCATCCAGTGATCTTTGCCCAGCAGAGGTAAAAGCTGTTGTAACGTCAACATCTTGAACTTGGGAATGTCCAGAAAAGTGTTGAGGAGAGATAAATCCAAAATTGGTCTCCACGTGTTCCCCTTCTTTGGTACTAGGAACAGGCGAGAATAAAATCCTAGGCCCTTCAATCCTAGGCCCCTTTCTGATACAGGGACTGGCTGAATGGCCCCCATCTGGAGTAACTGAGAAACTTGCTTGTGAGCCTCTTTTCTTTGTGGAGGAGGAACGCCTGGCATGCCTTTGAAAGGGGGCATTGTATGGAAATAAAATCTGTAACCATGGTGAATGATATCCAACACCCATTTGTCTTGAGTAATTAAATCCCAATTTTCTTTGAAAAGAGACAGTCTTCCTCCCAAAGGAGCTGCCAGACGAGAATCTACTGGCAGCTGAAAAGACAGGTCATTGGGTCTGTTTACGAAAGGACTGACCCCTGCCCTCACCAGAAGTCTGAGCAGGTGAACTCCCTGTTCTAGGCCTAAAAGAACCTTGAGCCCTGCCCCTACCACGTCTAGACCTACCCCTAGACTGGGAATCATAAGCAGGATATGTCCACCCCTTAGCAGGCCAATTTCTACTAAACTTGGTGGCTGCACCTGCAAAAATCTTTAACAGTTTGCATAGACTTAGCTTTGTCCTCCATTTTCTTTAAAACTGCTTCCACAGGCGATCCAAACAACACATCAGACTGTAAAGGAGCATCCAAAATCCTTGTCTTAACATGCTCAGCTAAATTCTGATCCCTCAACCAGGCATGCCTGCGAAGAACAGAACTAGTAGCAGCCACCCTCGAGGAGGCCTGTACAGCATCAAAACCACATTGCAAAGAATGCTTACCCACTTGTTCAGACACATGAACCAAATCCAGCAACTCTTTACACTCAATACCTTCCGCCAAAGCATCCACCTTAGATTTTAATTGTGAAAGGAGATAATTCTGATATTTTAGCATGTGAAACTGACAATTCAACGCTCTCATGGCTAGAGTGGAAGAAGTATACACTTTCTTTCCCCACCTATCCAAAGCCCTTGCCTCTTTATCAGTGGGAACAGGATTTTTAACCACAGAAGCCTTAACACCTTTAGGCCCTTGAGAAATAGTTTCTGGGTCCGCCCTAGGACTCTTAAACAAATACTTATGAGCTTGGCACCCTATAATACCTATCAGGCTTAACAGGAGCAGGAGGCAAAGAGTCAGGGTTCAGGAAGCCTCTGCAAAACATCTTCCACCACATTCAACACAGGAGGAATAGCTAAGGGCCTATGCTGGGGTAAAACAAGAATTCCCTAAGCCTTTTCCTGGAATCAGAGTAATCCTGGCCTTCCCATTTAAAGTGCTCCCTCATGGAATGCAGAGTCTCTGAAAATGAGAAATCCTCAGGAGGAGAAGCTGTAGGAGTGGAATCATCCACATCAGAATCAGAATAAGTAGGATACTCCTGCAAGTCTTCCGCAGAAGACTCTGAAGCCTCTGAACACTGTTCAAAACTATCAAACTCGGTTCCACCCTAGGCCTCTTATCAGGAGGGGCATAGAACCTCTAATCATAGTAATCAAATCTTCTGCCATTTTAAGCATATGTTTCTTAGGTACAGAACCCGAAATGCTAGGAGAAGCCCCCACTGAAGCTGAACTTGGCCTACCTCTCAAAGAAGTTTTGGCAACAGAAGGAGAGGCTCTAACTACCTTGGGAAGAGAGGGAAGAACAGTTACCTGAGAAGCCCCCTCAGCCTGGCCTACCTCCTGAGAAGGCACATCCTGTAACAGTAAAGTTTCTGCCTGAGACTCCATGGAAACTCCTGGCAAAACCTCTGGCTCCACTGAGCCTTCTAAAGAACCGACGTCCGGGACTGCCGGTTCATCAACCCTAGGCTTCGCTGTTTTGTCCTTGCGCTTCTTGGGCGAAGCGGCGCCGGAGCATCCGGCGGCATTTTATAATTGCAACGCTTCCCAAACACTAACCTGGCACAGTCTAACCTCCTCTTAATAGTGCGTTTGTTAAACCTAGCACAAGAGCGGCAACCAACAACGTCGTGCTCAGGCCCTAAACAAGGTATACACAAGGTATGGTAATCCCTATGAGGTATCTGTTTCCCACAAGAAATACAGTTATTCACTTTTTCTGACATCCGGTTAAATACTGAGGCAAGAAAAAACCAAAATGTTCCCCAACGGGGTACTTAGCCAACTCTGTTTCAGTCTGAAACTCCGGTTTCGGAAATATTTCAGAACGCCAACCTGCACTCGCAAAACTGCTTCTGCATCGGACCATGCGGCAAAAAAGACTGGGGATATGACGTCGGTCATGCGCATTAGTACCCTGACGTACTGACGTCAGTCTAATGCGCCCTGACCGACGTCAGCCTTATACTCTGGTATTCGGGCCGACTGGACGGCGGACTATACCCCAATAGTAAGGACTGCAGCAATGGGGAACGAAGAACATCATCTTTGGCATCAAACGATATACGATTCATGTGCTCTAAGAATGTCCAGGAATCCTTACAGATATATTCTTCTTTCATCATAACTTTTTTTAATTCATAATCAACATACTTAGCACATGCTGACGTGATGGAATCTCTCCCATCCACCAGAGGCCGCATGGGGGGATCTTCTATATTTTTATGCATTTTCGGATTACCAAAAAACACCGGAATCCTGGGTGTTAGAATATTAAGATAATTAAATAAATTAATATCTATTCGTTTATCTAAAAACATATCATTAATCTGTAAAAAAATCTTTCTATAAGCACAATTCAACTCATTTAAGGATACCTTTTCGTAAGTGTCCGTATTTAGGATCAACTCCATTTTGTTATTATAAAAATCTACATCCATAATCACTGCCCCTCCCCCTTTATCTGGTTTGATAACTCTTATATTCCCTTTCTGTAAACATTTTAAAATTTCTAATTCATCTTTACTTACATTTGAGGGAAAATTTGTTTTTTTATTAATTCTATCTAAATTCCTTAACTGACTTTCGCACATTTTTTCGTACATTAAAAGTTTAGGATGCAAGGGGGGATTATATATACTTGATATATTAAATTTATGTGATGCATTATACATTGAATCCTGAAACATAAATGAAAAGTTAATCTTTCTTAAAAACAATTTCATATCAATGATAGTTGAAGTAACATCAAATGTATTAGAAGGAACAAATGAAAAGCCTTTTGACAGTAAATTTGCAACTTCCTGATTAAATATGTGTATATATATATATATATATATATATATATATATATATATATATATACATATATATATATATATATATATATATAAATACATATATATATATATATATATATATATATATATATATACATGCGAGAGATGCAACTATACGGCCAAACTGGAGGCTGAGCTCTCTCAACATAGGACTGGCAAGACCAGACAGGAGGAGAAGGTAACCACACACAATACATACCCAGTCACACATGGTACCATCACAACTTCAAATCATACACATACTCACACAAAGACATACTCGGAGGCTCTGATCAAACATTTACCAAAACAGCAGAGGCCACCAAAGCAGACACCCAAACAACTACCACCTCACGACCCAACACATGCAACACATAGACCACACAGACAGAGTGTCAAACAGTCACAGCCCTTAAGGCCAAACAAAATGCCAGACACACTTGTCATTGGTGATTCCATAGTCAGACACACTGTCGTCCCGCTCACCAGACTGAGTAAGGAGAAGGTCACAGTAAGCTGCCTGTCGGGCTAGAATCCGCCACATAACGCAAGCACTCAGGTCTCTCAACAGCAGGTACAAGTACGACTCAGTCATTGTCCACGCTGGTGTCAACGACCTGAGACGTACCTCCTTGGACTACATGAAAAGGGACATCGAGGAGCTCTCTGATTATGTAGCCCAGGCAGGTATGACCCTGACCTTGAGCAGTATCCTACCTTCACCTAGAATGATGCCACAATACAGTGATAAGATGATCAGCTTTAATAATTGGCTTAAATTCTGGTGTCATTCAAAGGGGATCCAATGTCTGTCTGCCTGGGATGACATGCTGGACAAGCCACGCTGCTCGCAAGGGACGGCTTGCACCTGTCACCCTGGGCTTCCGGATATTGGCAAAGGCTCTTGCCACCCCATAGTGCCTTTTTAGGCAAGGCTCAAATTCTAAACCTACCACCCTAGAACACCAAAAGGAAAAAACTAAGGGTAATGCTGCTCAATGCCAGAAGTCTCAATCTCAAGATGCACGCACTCGAGGCCCTTCTCAATATGGAGAACATCGATGTCTGTGCTGTGACAGAAACCTGGTTCAAGGCTCCTGAGAGCACCCCAGCACTAACAGGTTTCACCTCATATCATGCGTTCCGGCCCCAAAATCCGGACAACACCAAGAAAGGAGGGGGGGGTGTCCATATTCACAAAGGACACCCACACCTCAAGGTTGGTGGCAACGCACGATGCATCGGAGACCATCCAGGTGCAATTAACCATAGGCAAGACTGCTCTGCAATTTGTAGCATGTTACAGGCCACCCTCTCAAACTCAGGAACCTCACATGGCCTTCCTGAAAACATTGGAGGGATAAATGTATCTCCAAACACCATCATACTAGGTGACTTCAACTACCCTAATATAGACTGGGAACACTACTCAAGCCCGAACACTCTAACCCAAAGATTCCTGGAGTTCATAAACTCAAATGCCATGGAACAACTAGTCACCATCCCCACAAGAGGAGAAAACATACTTGATCTCATCATCACGAACATGGGATCAAAATGTTCAACACCGAAGTATACCCCTCACTGGTGAGATCAGATCATAAACTAATCTCGCTGGAGGTCCTCATCCCGCCCCACCTGAAACAAAAAGACCACAGTGAAAAACTTCTCAAAAGCCGATTTCACACTTCTAAAAACTAGTGTGGTCTCCTTTAAGGCCCCTGAGCCAGTGGTAAACATTACTCAAACCGCTGAATCACTTACAAATGCCTTCTACCAGCACCTACAGGACTGCATGGATCAGGCAATTCCAAACAAAACTAAGACTCTCTGTACCAAAGGCAAGCATCCAGTCTGGTGGACCCCAGCCATAAACAAGCTGTACAACAAAAGGAGGAAGCTACTACAAGATAGAGCAAAATCCTTGAAAGGTAAGACACCTTTGATCATTATAAGTAAAAAACTAAGAGCTCTCATAAAATCATCCAAGGCAAATTTTGAGAGAAAAATCGCCAAGGACTCTAAAGACAATCATAAGGCCTTCTTTAGCTATGTTAGAAACCTAGGAGGAAACTCCCAGATATGCTCAGAATTAGTTCAAAATGATGTGAAAATTACTGAACCTACACACATTGCTAACATACTGGCTGACAGGTTCAGTGCAAACTTCTCCCCCTCCTCCCCAAAAGGAGAGATATCTATTCCAGAGGATTGTAGCCCCCCAAACATCTCCAACGCCCAGGTGAGAACTGCCCTCACCAAGGCAAAAACACAGCATCCATGGGACGGATGGTGTCCCCAGCTGTGTGCTTCATGAACTCAACGAGGAATTAAACCCACAGTTAGGACAGCTGTTTATTCTTAGCCTCACCTCAGGATACGTACCCAAGGAGTGGCGCATGGCGACTGTGGTCCCACTTCATAAGGGCGGTGCCTCCACAGACCCTGGAAATTACCGCCCCATTAGCTTGACAAGCCTTATCTGCAAAGCCATGGAGAGGATCATAATGGAACTCATAAATAAAGACATAGGGAACTTGCAGACTTTGGATCCAACCCAGTTTGGCTTTGTCAAAGGCAGATCCTGCCTCTTAAACTTGGTTGACTTTTTCGAGACAGTCACCAAGGCCATTGATGAGGGAAAGGCAGTCCATACAGCCTACCTCGACCTGGCAAAGGCCTTCGACACAATACCCCACTCAGGTATCATCGAAAAACTCATCAGCTTGAATGTAAACCCATACATCACAAGATGGGTTGAAAACTGGCTAAGTGACAGAACCCACAGGGTCAGAGTTGCTGGAACCATGTCAGACTCAAAGCCTGTCACAAGTGGTGTCCCACAGGGCTCAGTCCTGGGTCCACTCTTGTTCGGCATCTACTTTTCTGAAGTACAAGCAAACACAGGAGGGTTATGGCTGACAAAGTTTGCAGATGACTGCAAACTGGGCGCCATAGTCGAAAACACATCTGACACAGATATACTCCAGAAGGGCCTCACAGAAACGGATAACTGGTGCCAGAGCCATGGCCTGAAGTTAAACGCCAAAAAATGCATAGTCATACCCTTTGGGAAAAACAAGGTTACCCCTAGCTACCATATAGGTGGCAATCCACTGAGCACAGAAAAAGTCATCAGGGATCTGGGGACCCAAGTTGACAGTAGCCTTTCGTTTGACACTCATGTTGCTAAAGTAGTTAGGAAAACCTTCTATATCGCCCACCTGATCATGAAGGGATTCACATCTAGATCAAGGGAGGTCATCGTCCCCCTGTACTCATCACTCATTAGACCTATGATTGAGTACAATGCCCCGTTCGGAATGTATCAGACCAGACACCTGCTGCAGCTTGAAAGGCCCCAAAAGTTCCTCACCAAAAGGATAAAGGGTCTCAAAAATATGTCTTATGCTGCCCGACTGAAAGAACTCCAGCTCTATTCAATCTCATACCGCTTGCTCAGAGGTGACCTGTGCCTGACATATAAGGCCATGTCAAACCCAGATTTGATGAATATGCTTCACCACAAAAAATCTAGATCCCTCAGAACCACAAGGGCGGGAGACTTAAACCTTGACACGGTTATAAATAGAATGTGCTGGAGGGACAGATTCATCACCCAGAGACTCCCTATGCTGTGGAACAAAATCCCGGTACATGTGAGGCAGAGCACCTCGCTGGCCTTGTTCAAGAGGAATCTTGACCAATGGATGGGAGATCGCAGATATACCCCAGGGATTACTTCAGTGTCACTGCTTGACAGAGGCACAGAAAAATGATAGGCATAGTTTTTATTCAAACTAAAGGGGTGGCGAAAGCCACATAACTATGGGCTAGGCTTATAAATGCCCTTGGGCAGATAGCCTAGTATGAACCTATGAACCTATATATATATATATATATATATATATATATATATATATATATATATATACACAAACTCTGCTTGGCCAAGTATGCACACATACAAGGAATTTGACTCCGGTTTCAGTGACTTTCCAAGTATGAATTACATAAATGACATACATACAACTATTAAGAACAAGATAAATGACATACATGCAACTATTAAGAACAAGACAAAAACGTAAACATACATATACATAAACATACAAGGTGCAAAGTGCAACTCAGAGCAAGAAATACTGAAATAAACTCTGAAAGAACAAGTATTAATAATATGTAAGCAATACTGCAGAATCCTTGGAGGCTTGTGAAAAAGAATACCCCAGCCTAATAAGCGGAGTTAACTGTTTATGAA
Organism: Protopterus annectens; assembly: GCF_019279795.1. Classification (NCBI taxonomy): domain Eukaryota; kingdom Metazoa; phylum Chordata; order Ceratodontiformes; family Protopteridae; genus Protopterus; species Protopterus annectens. Next base: position 527,650,035 of record NC_056730.1, on the reverse strand, counting down.
CTTGATGGCCTGTGGAAAAAAAACTGGAGAGTGTGTCATTTACTTCAGGGCCAAATAAAGAGGTTCCATCAAAATGAAGACTGACTAAGAGGACTTGAAGGGTTCTACAGAGTCACACAAGTGAATACAGGCATTCCTCTTAATGGAAATGCCTGAGCCCACTGCCCTTGAGGTACCCTCAGCTGCATGAGAGATAAGCCTCATGGATGAATTTGAAATGAACTGAAGGGTTATCAATTGTGAGGCCAAAGAAGTCAGAGTCTCAGCAGTATTGCCCCCAGAAAGGATTTTGACAGTTCCTTATTCAAGTCCCTGTGAAGTCTTATAAAGTGTGCCAGGTAGTTCAGCAATCTCAGGGTAAATGTTGCTGAAGCATACACACTTCCTAAATATGTCCAAAGCCCTACAGTCTTTGTTAGGGGGATACACAGTGGAACTCTGTTCCACATGTTTCTTCTTAGTGGCCGCCACCACAACCATAGCATCTACAGGTACTCGCTTACTCCCTTCCTCCAGGTGGTGCCAAAATCCAATCTGGTCTCTTGGGGATAGGTTCAACTGAGTCAGGCTCCTTCTGTGCCTGCTCAGAGATCAAATCAATGAGCTCAGAGGGCGGAATAACTAAGGGGACAGACTGACCAGATACAAATGCCTCCAGGAGTACAGACTCCTACAGAGAAGGACTGTCAGAGGACCAATCTCCAAGTATCTCCAGGATGTCTTCAAATGAGACATGTTTGGGTGGTGATCTTGAGGATCCTCCCCCTTCACTGAAATAGGTATCATCAGTATAGATTTCTGTGAGCAATCCAAGTGTCTCCTTCTGCACTATCTCTTCCATGGTGCTTCTTCTGTGGGATGCTCCAGAGAAGTATCAGAAGTGGTGATGCCCTGCTGGGTAGCTTGGAGGGCTTGGGCTGGCTGTTCCTGTGAAGTCAAATGTTGAGGCTCAAGGTGCACAGATACACGAGATCCTGAAGGGAGATTCGTGGGGGAAAGAGACCATCCTGCTGCAGCAGAGAAAACTCTCACCACCTCCTCAAAAGCAGAATGTCCCAGGGAGAAGGAAGCCGATGGAGCCGTGAAGCCACGCTTCCACTCCATTGGCTCCATCTGGCACAAAGGCAATCCACCTGAGACAGAGGTCGGAGCTGAGCTGTCGAATGCCGATGGGCAGAGATGGCTCAGAGTCGACTCCTCTAACACCTTGGATCTGGCAATGATGCTACAGCACCGAGAGGCATCAGGCTCTGAACTCATCAGAGCTGGAGCATTCAGAAAAATCTTCAGATCTGAAGATAAAAATATCCTCAAATCCAACCAAGTCTCAGCAAACTTAAATCCAAGGGCTCCAAAATGAACTACCGGATCAGAGAAGGAGCCGATAGTGGAGGGGTAGAGCAAACCAAGGCTTCTTGACCCAAAGGGGTAGGAGACGGGAAGAACCCCCCCCCCCCATCTGTATCTGTGCCAAGAAAAATCTCATCACCCTATCCACATCGGCTTCAGTGAGACTCTTGGAAGAATGAGAAGAGACTACAGAAGGAGATTTTGAATGAAGTCTTTCCAAAAAAGAAAGATGGGACCCTAGACAGCACAGAGTCAATGGTTGGAGAATATAGAGATCTCAGAAGAAGCCTTGGATCCAACAAACTCATATCTGAAAAAGTTTTTGGAGTTTGGGAGCTGGCTTCAATACAGAAACCTTTAGATCTGTCCTATGTCTCTTTTTTTGGAGATTCCATCAATGACAGAGTGGAAGATCCAGACGGTCTCAGGGACTTATTTGAAGTAAGTCTTCTTAGGAATAGTCTTAGGGGGTTGAACCCCAGTAATTGCTTCAAAAAAGGCAGAAGGTAACAAACCTTTTAATATTAATTTGTTCTTTCAATCTGACAGCTCGCAGGTTAAAATTTTTAGAGAGAGAGAGCAATCTATGTTCAGGTGGTCCAAAAATAAACAATGAACCTCACTGAAGGGAAACTGCTCATACCAAATACAAGTCCACAGAATGTAATACAGCAGTTACCACCAGATATGGCGAAGTATTTATTCGACACTGGAACAAGTGAACAGTAGTCAAAAACAAGAGACTAAAAACAAACAAATACATTCCCAAATAGTAAGCGCTTTCAGGTTGTTACCCTTCTTCAGACAACTAAGAGCAGTTTACCTTCAGTAAGGTTCGTTGTTTATTTTTGGATTATTTTTGTACATGAATACCTCACACGGTATGGAGAAAGTTGTTAAGGAGAAAGAAGGTACTCGACCTTTAATTTCATCAACTTATGTGGAAAAGGTCAGAATCTGACCATAAAGGATAATCCTCTTTTGCAACTGGATTTGCATGTCAATGCTGGAAGCTCCACTACTAATCCAGTGGCTGCTGAACTGAACTGTAAGTTTGAAGAAACTGTAGCAGATTTTGTGAATAAGGTAAATAAAGTGAAAAGGCTGCAATGACAATGCAACCATCTGGAAGCTTGTCTACAGTTTGGGGTGGTTCTGAGAGGCATGAGGGTGTTTTGCATGCCTTTGCAAGGGGAACATCACGCTGAGTTACTTGCCAGATGGCAGAGAATTAACAGAGACTGGCTTTTCTTACATGCATCTCCTGTTGGAGATTTTTGCTCCTGAGGAAAAATTATTAAGATAGATGTGGAAAGTCTGCAGCAGTGACTGGAATTAGAATATAAAGAGGAGAGACATGTAAAATGTATGGAGAATTTATATTGTACATTCTCTACTACTGACCACAAGCTACAGCAGCTAAAGGCCAAAAAGCTGCACAGAGACTATAATGATTTTGTCAGAGGTCAAATTTTAATTTGGTCTAGAGAGCAGCAAACTTACCAACTGAAGGAAGCCCAGGGAGCAGTTACAGAACCCAAGGGGAGGAACATGCATCAACGGCAACTGAGACGGGGGAGCGTCAGTACCACTACATCTTCAACCAATGGGAAGGAACACAGCACAGAGTCACAGTGTTTCTGATCAACAAACGCAGCATGATTCCACTCTGGAAGGCACAGGGGATTCAGCGAACAACCAAAATATCCGCAGCAATGGGGATATTAATGAGACTTCAGTCCAGCACAGAAAAACACAAGGGGAAAGTAATGATTGGTCTATCGTCACTAACACTGTTTACGGGGCCAGCTACAGAACAACATCACAGTCAGGGAGCATGGCCTAAGGTTAATAATGTTTCTGATGGCAATGGTCATTTTTTCATCAAGTTACCTGCTCCTGTCAAGAAAAAAGGTGATTGGATTCACCAACAGTACGAGAGCAAAGAATACAAGAGAAGAATATCACAGTGACTGGTGATAACATTGTTTTTAATTTATCTGCTGATGAATTATTTGTATTGAACAAGGAGTTAACATTTGTTCAGAGTAATGATAGTAATTTTAATAAGATAATCTTGGATCTAATGTTTTTTGGCAGGAACTTGATGTTGCAGCATATGTTTGGTAGTAATAACCCAACCTAGATGAGTTCCACTGAGACAGCCTAGTACTTTTCTTCCTGTTTTTAATCACACTGTCAATACTTTTAAGGTTTGTGAGCAGGAGATTTTAACTCATTTGTTTAGTGGGAGCACTAGGAGATTTTACAACTTGACTGACACACAGCGACAGGCACTTAGGGGTTTACAATGCAATACAGAGATAGTCATTAAAAATGCGGATAAAGGAGGAGCTGTGGTAATTTTTGGACAAAAGCTTTTACCATGACAAATTAACAGAGTTGTTATCTGATCCATACACTTATATCTCCCCGATTATTGTGAATAACATCATCTCTAAGGTCAGAAATGGTTTAAAACGACTTCAGGCTGACAGCCTGATGGACAAAGAGCTATTTGAGTTTTTATGGGTTGAACATCCTGTGACACCGGTCTTCAAGGCTCTCTCAAAACTACACAAAGATCTACTTAATCCTCCCATGAGGCCCATAGTCTCTGGGAGAGGGTGAATCACTGAGAAAATCTCCATATGGCTTGAGTGTCTATTAAGACCTTGTATAATGGGTTTTCCAGAGGTACTGAGAGACTCTGGACATTTTCTAACCTCCTTGTGAGAATCGGTGGAAGCAAGTGGTACTTTGGAATACATCATGGTAACACGATGTACAGAGTCTTTTTACTGTGATCAGTAATAATTATGGCATAGAAGCGATATCATATCTACTACTGGAAATTAATATGCTGGGGGAGGACAAGCTAAAGTTAATGAGAGAACTACCGAGCATGGTCTTGGAATATAATGTCTTTTTATGTGGAGGACGACATTACAGACAGACGCAGAGGGTAGCCATGGGCACCCCCTGTGTAAATACGTATGCCAACCTCGTCCTTGTTTTCTGGGAGAGGCAATATGTCCTGGGACAGCAGAACAAGTGGAGGGACAAGATACATCTATATAGGCATTTTGTTGCTGATATCTTTCTGTTGTGGGGAGGGGAGGAGACAGAGTTGGTTAGTTTTGTCAGTTAGAGTTGTTTACCACCTTTCTCATATTTTCTATGAACTTTTCCAAAACATAGATCGATTTTCTGGATATAAGGTTAATACAGGATAATGGGGTTTTAAAAACACACTTTTTAGAAAAGAATGTTGGAAAAACAGTTTACTAGCACAGTATAGTATGCACCCCCAGCATACTTTTAACAATATAAGGTCAGTTAGGTAGAGTCTCTGGGCTATGTACTGAGGATGAGGACTTTGAAATAAAAACAACACAATTAAAAGACAATTCTGTAGAGAGGGGTTATAGTAGACAAATGGCGGGACAGATTTTTGGAAGACAGAAGACACACAGACAAGATAGGATGAGACCTTGGTTTAAACAAAGGGAAGGTGATAATCCAGAAACTAAAGACAGGCAGCCGCAGAACAAAGGTCTAAGACTTATCCTTACCTATAGTAGTAATATACATGGTGTTTGTGACAATTAGAAACAACTGGATGATTTTAGCTTTTGATGAGAAAATGAGTGAAGTTGCTGGGGCAGTACCATATTTTGGCTTCAGGAGAAACAAAAATTTGAAAGATTTGTTAAGTAATGATAGCAAAGAGGTCCATAAACACACAGTTTTGAGGAAAGGAACCAGGCCCTGTGGCTCTTGCAAGGCTTGCAGTTATATTAATCTAGACACCAATTTTATTCACCCCAGTACTGGTAAGAGGTATCAATTTGATGTGTATGCCAATTGTAGAACTATGAATGTGATTTACTTAGCAACATGCCAACTCTGTACGGGTTACTATATAGGTAAAACAAATTGCATGCTTAAAACTAGAACCCTGAATCATTTATCAGCCATAAGGCTGAAGAATGAACATAATGCACTTTTTAGACACACTCTTGCATTTCAAGGCCGTCATTTTAAGTTCATGATCATCAGGCTTATATCAAAAGGGACAGAGTGGTGATATAGTGAACAGAACAGAATGTGAGGAAACTAGATGGATTGTAGAACTGACAGCACATAGATATCCAGGCCTCAATGAGGTGGTTCCAATTAAACCCGCCCTAAATAAAAGGTGGATTCAATATTGAGTATTGATTGGCTGACGGGAGTTTAAATGAGTTTCTGTATTTGCACTTAGTTGTCTGAAGAAGGGTAACAACTCGAAAGCGCTTACTATTTGGGAATTTTATTTGTTTGTTTTAGTCTCTTGTTTTTGACTACTGTTCAATTGTTCCAGTGTCGAATAAATACTTCTCCATATTTGGTGGTAACTGCTTTATTTTATTCTATGTTCAGGTGGTCTGGGACCAAACAATAAACACAGAAATCATGTGCATCTGAGAGCGGAAGCTTATGACCACATATTCTACATTTCTTAAACCCCAAAGGGCCTTTTTCAGACATCTTAGAAAATAAGAAGGAAGGGAAATAGATAGTAAAGAATTTTTGTTTTTTTTTAATAAGTTTAGGAAAAATAAGATCAAGGGAGGAAAGAGTACCAACAATGATAACTGAAAAGTGTAAAGAAAAGTTAAATGGAAACAGGGAAAATAACTAAGAAAAATACCAGCAATGTTATATAAAAAGGATACAATATAAGAAAAAATATACACACACACACACACACACAAAGACACACACAGACACAAAGAGAGAGAGAGAGAGAAAATAGCCATGTAAAACACACTTACCTGAAAATAAGCTTAAGAGCTCAGGTGACCACGTCTATTTCGTGAAAGTGGCAAACAAGATCTGAGGTATGTTAGGGGTTAGTGCATAGTGGGTAAGAGAGAAGCTTGAGAGTTTGATGGTCACCACGAGCTACAGTAATTGCCGAGTTGGATCCGAGGATTGGAGGCAGACCCAACTGTTGAGGAATGAATTAAAACTGACATCAGAGATTACATATTTTCCTTTTTATCTGATAGCTCTAAGAATTCCTACTAAAGCTATACTTAAAGTATTTTATATGCACCACTAGTAACATTGATCTATGTGCTGGGGAGGAGGAAGAAAAGAGAACAATATTTTATTAGGAGGTCCTTAGAGCTGACAGATAAAAATGGAAAAAACACATTTAAAAGTAAATTAATGCAATGGGCAAAACAAACAGACTTAAAAGATTAAATATGGTAATTATGATGTTCAATATGTCACAGCTACACATTAGTACTGAAACTGTAATCTTCACAAATGCTTCCTGGTAAGATCTTGTTACAGTCTGATTCGTGCATTTGCACAATACATTTTAATGGCCATGATATAAAAAGTAACCCGCACAAAATGACTCGGTGTCATCATAGATGGCCATTTGAAATTCGACCACCATGTATCACACATGGTTAAAAATTTATCAAAATTAGGTACAGAGAAAAAAAACTACCTCACTGACAGCTAGAAGATGGAAAGACTACTTTCTTAATGCTGTCTCTTTTCTTTGTACTCCAGTCTTCACTAACCTTCAAGTCTCACAACTGTCCAAACTTGAACTTTACAATAAAACAGCCAAATTTGAAGTAAACAAGAAAAACAGAACACACCATTGCCTAGCCTGCAGAGAATTAAACTGGTTAGAACTGCCCACATAATCCAGCTCTTTCTCAGCTAACTACAATACACAGGTTTCCTTATAAGCCAGAAAATTGCCCAGCCCTTAACAACTTAATACAACACTGCTTCCCAATAGAATTTGTGCTCCAGAGAAAAATCACTAATCACTATAGCAAAATCATCTAATACTCAGGTGACTCCCTATGTTCAAACAGTGCAGCTCAACTATGGAACCACATCTCACTACCACTGAAATCCATTCAGGATGCAAACTCATTTAAAACAGAACTAAAACTTCACCAGGCTGCATCCTACATGAACTCCAAGAAGAGCTAAACCCAAACATAAAACTACTGTTCAATCTCAGCCTTACTACAGGATATGTACCCAAAGAGTGGCGTACAGCAACAGTGGTCCCTCTCCACAAAGGTGATGCCTCAACGGACCCTGGAAACTATCGCCCCATAAGCCTGACTAGCTTGGTCTGCAAAGCTATGGAAAGGATCATCATGGACCTCATAAATACAGATATTGGGGACCTACAGACACTGGATCCTACCCAGTTTGGCTTTGTTAAGGGCAGATCCTGCCTCTTAAACCTGGTTGACTTCTTTGAAACAGTCATCAAGGCCATTGACGAAGGGAAGGTGGTCCACACAGCCTATCTGGACCTCGCAAAAGCCTTCGATACAATACCCCACTCGGGCATTATAGATAAGCTCACCAGCTTAAATATAAACCCCTATGTCACTAGATGGGTTGCAAACTGGCTCAAGGACAGAACCCACATGGTTAGAATTGCTGGAGCCATGTCAGACTCCAAACCAGTTACAAGTGGCGTCCCACAAGGCTCAGTCCTGGGACCTCTCTTGTTTGGTATATATTTCTCGGAGGTACAGGCCAACACGGAAGGACTGTGGCTGACCAAGTTCGCAGATGACTGCAAACTGGCAGCCATAATCGACTCTCCAGCCGACACAAGCATCCTCCAAAAGGGCCTCATAGAAACAGACAACTGGTGCCAGAGCCATGGCCTCAAGCTAAACGCCAAAAGTGTATAGTCATCCCCTTTGGCAAAAACAAAGTGCCCACAAATTACCACATAGGTGGTAATCCATTAAGTACAGAAGAAGTAATTAGGGACCTGGGGACCCAAGTTGATAGCAGTCTCTCATTTGACAACCACGTGGCCAAAGTGGTTAGAAAAACATTTTATATAGCCCACCTAATCATGAAGGGATTCACATCTAGATTAGGAGAGGTCATCGTGCCTCTTTACTCATCCCTCATCAGGCCCATAATTGAGTACAATGCCCCTTTTGGGATGTACCTTACCAAACACCTGCAGCAACTGGAAAGACCCCAAAAGTACCTCACCAAGAGGATCAAAGGGCTCAAACAGATGCCATATGCTGCCCGGTTAAAGAAACTCCAGCTCTACTCAGTGGCATACCGCCTGCTCAGAGGTGACCTGTGCCTGACGTATAAGGCCATGTCCAACCCGAATTAAGGGACATGCTGCACCTCAAAAAATCCAAATCCCATCGAGCTACACGCTCGAGAGACTTGAACCTCAACACTGAAATAAATAGGACATGCTGGAGGGACAGATTCATAACCCAGAGGCTCCCTTCACTCTGGAATAAAATCCCAGTCCAGGTTAGGCAGAGTCCCTCATTGACTCTTTTCAAGAGGAATCTTGATGAGTGGATGGGAGATCGTAGGTTTACCCCGGGTATCACTTCTGTGTCACTGTTAGACAGAGGCACAGTATACTAACCTCGAAAAAGGGCATAGCAAAATTAATTTAAAATGGGTGGCGAAAGCCAAACATACTCTGGCTAGGCTTATAAATGCCCTAGGGCAGATAGCCTAGTATGAACCTATGAACCTATGAACCTATCAGATCAATGGATCTGATTCTGTACAGCTCCAGGACAAATAACACTTATCTTCAGCTTGCCATATCATCAAGCCACTTCTCTTCATTTAAAATCCAATGCCCTACAACCAGTCTTCACCAATACCTGAACAGTTTTACTAGCATCTCCCAGACATATCCATAGTTTTGTGATACTTTTCACCCCAACCTCTATACTTCTAATATAGCCTTTTAATAACCATTTATATAGTTACTGATGAACCTGCTTTATACCTAACCTCTTAACTATAATGTTAACATTGTCTGCCGTACCTAGTTCCTTCCATCCCCTCAATATTTTTGACTTTCTAAGTGATGATCACATGATCTGTTTGACAAACTCACTAATACACCTCTTCAAATGCTCAATGTTCAACATCTGCTAATTCATAACTATATTTTACACTGTAACAGTAACCTTTATTTCATCTAAATGCAATCTAATTAGCAAATATAATTGTAATGTATATTACTTATGTGCATTCATTCATGCATATTTCAGAATGTCCATGTAGGAATGTTTGTAAGAGGCTGGAGCGTACTAAACCCATTTGGACAAACCTAGTAAACAAAAGCAAAATAAATTACACTGCTGAGTTACCTTGTTATGGGACATTTCTGAGGCAATGTCCGTAATGGGGTCTCGATGCTCCCCCAAAACTTCTGAAAGTGTGATATTTGTCCCCTTGCTTGGGATGTCAAATACAAGAACAGATCCAGAGGAGATACCTAGAATTCAGAAAGTAAATAATTAAATAACCAAACAAATAAATTATTCAGCCTAGTGAAACTGCATTCAGTGATAAAAATATGCTCTCCTTCAAACCTTCAGTATTTAATTCTTTGTCTTTTGTACGTGATAAAACAATAAGAGAAAGTACAGTTGTGTAATTAAATTTACCATAACAGTACATGTTCAAATGTGCTGTAGTAGCCTAATCTATATGTTTTTTTCTTACATAGGATATAACAGACGGACAGCTTTCTAAGCTTTAGGGCAACTACCACACACCAAAACCTTTAGTTAGCTCGAGCTGAGCTGACTAAAAGACAGGTTTGGGTGCCAAGCCCTTCAGAGCTTTCAGGCTAACTGAGAGAGGGAGGCAAAGCCCTGACAGGGCATTGCTAGGAACAACATTTTTCCCCCATCCTGGCATAAAAAACAGAGCAAAAACACAAGGCGGATGGAGGGAAGGAACGGTTACTGCAACACTAATCAGAACACCTACTGTTATGCTAAGTATACTTACACAGCTGTACTACATGTTCATCATATTGGTCATTAATGCAGTAGCCTAAGCTATATTGGTTATATTACCATAATTTATAACAACTGGAAGGTGGAAGGGGAAGAGTCCATAAGCCAGTGGAGAATGGTCCTAACAAAGCCTGACCTAGACCTGGAGAAGGAATCTAGCTTCTAATGCTTTGTAAAAAGTATGTACACATGACCAAATTACTGCTTTTGTTTATTTACCCTTTGTTGACCGGGGTTAGTAACACAAGGCTAGTATTCTCTTTTCAAGGGAAACCCTAGACTACTTCTACAGTCCAGCCCTTTCTAAAAAGCCATAGATGAAGCCAAGTTCCTGGTAGGGTGAACTTTGACCCTGCTTGGGACAGTTTTATTCTGGTGGGAATAACAAAAGGTAGTACAGCCCAACACAACTATTTGGAAATACATCGACCGACACAGGTTTATCCCTTCGTCTTACCTTCACAAGAAATGAACAACTGATAAGAAATTCTGAAAGATTTTCTTCTATCAAGATGAGTTGCCTGTAGACATCCAAAGTGTGTAGTATCCTTTCTCCATCACATTTACAGGGAGATGGATAGTTTGGCTGAAAGTAAATTAAGATACCACTTTAGGCGTAAAAGGATTAGTTCCCAAAGAAACCTTGTCCCTCTGGAAATGGGATAGGGTTGACTCATCATAAAAGTTTAAAATTCAGATGCCCTTCTTGCAGAGGTCACAGTAATCTGTAAAACTGTTTTCCATGTTAAGAACTTCAAGTAATTCAGATTAGCTGGTTCAGATAAAGCAAGTGTTAACTTCTGTAACATGAAATTAGGATCCCAAGGAGAGGCTACCGGTTTTCTTGGGAGGATTCTTAAGCAAAACCCCCTTTCAAGAACATTATGAAAGACTGCACTGAAAGAGGAGGAAAGTACAGTTTTGTACCTACCATAAATGTAGATGTTCGAGGATCTACATTGCTGCAGTCATAACCTGTGGGTAGTCCGCTGTCCTCAATCGGCCCGAATACCAAAGAGCTGGGCTGGCGTCGGTCATTGTCGCCTAGAGCTGACGTCAGTACGTAGTAGTACTTAAGCGCATGACCGACGCCATATCCTCAGTCTTTCTTGCCCCAGATGTCAGAAGGCCTAAGAATGGAAGAAGGCCAGAGCCAAAATAGTAAACGCCCAACAACTACCAGTGTGGAAATAAAGATTATCCCAAAAAACAAAAACATAGCAACCACAAACTATACAGGGGAAGGAGGGAGGGATAATTGGACTGCAGCAATGTAGATCCTCGAACATCTACATTTATGGTAGGTACAAAACTGTACTATGTTCTTCGTCTCACATTGCTGCAGTCATAACCTGTGGGTAGAATCCCAAAGCAAAGGAAAAGGGAGGCTGGCAAACTAAGTAGCATTAGGAGCTGCTAACATGCCCTGTAAAACTGCAGTGGCAAACCCAGCCCTGGACTTGGAATAAAGAGGGAGATGGTAATGCTTAGTAAAAGTGTGTACTGAACTCCAAGTAGCTGCCTCCAAAATATCCTTAGTAGCTACCCCCTCAAAAGCAGTAGATGTGGCAGTAGCCCTAGTAGAATGAGGTCTGATCCCAGCAGGAACATTCTTCCCATGATGAGAATAACAAGAGCAATACATTGACCAATCCACTTAGAAATAGTCTGCTTTGAAACAGCTTTCCCTTGTGAACCCAAAGCAAAGGAAACAAATAACTGTTGAGTCTGTCTGAACTCTTTAGTTCTGCTCAAATAATAACGTAGCTGCCTGTGGATATCCAAAGAATGCAAGACTTTTTCCCCCTTATTTTGGGGATCAGCATAAAAAGTAGGCAAATGAATAGACTGGTTCAAGGCCACATTAGAAATCACTTTAGGCATAAAAGTAGGGTTAGTACGCAAAGAAACTCTATCCTTATGGAATATCAGAAAGGGTTCAACTGCCATGAGTGCCTGCAATTCAGATACCCTCCTAGCAGAAGTAATGGCCAACAAAAAAGCAGTCTTCCAAGACAGAAACTTCAGTTCAGACGTAGCTGCAGGTTCAAAAGGAGGTAAAGTAAGCTTCTCCAACACAAAATTGAGATCCCAGGAAGGAGTAGGAGCTCTACGTGGGGGTCTTATATTCTTTGCCCCTCTAAGAAATTGTTTGAACAAAGGGTGAGAAAATAAAGGAGGGTCACAATCATAGTGAGCAGAAATGGCTGCAGCATGAACCTACACAGAAGAGAATGACAAACCCTTGTCCAGTAATTCAGTAAGATACTGTAGTGCAAAACTCAAATTAGGCACTGAAACATCAAAGCCCTTTGCTGTGCTCCAAAGAAAAAATCTCTTCCATTTATCAGCATAAACTTTTCTAGTACTAGGCCGCCTGGCTTCCAAAATGACATCTAAAATCTGTTGAGGAAGCTGAGACCCCACTGGCTCCATTACAGAATACGCCAGGCTGTTAGATGGAGGGACTGCACCCGAACATTGAGAAAATGATTGTTTGACTGGGATAACAAATGAGGAACCTGTGGCAAAGGCCAAGGAGGCTCCTGAATTAAACTCCTCAGCAGAGGATACCAATGCTGACGTGGCCAATCTGGTGCTATTAGAATCATGCAAGGCTTGCCCCGCCTGACTTTCAAGAGTACCTTGGGAAGAAGAGGCAGAGGGGGGAAAGCATAAACGTGAAGGTTGTTCCAACTGAAAGATAGAGCATCCACTTTCCAAGCATTTGGGTGGAACATCTTTGTGCAAAATTTTGGCAGTTGGAAATTCAGTGGAGAAGCGAACAGATCTATGTCTGGAGCTCCCCAAGCCACTGTCAACTGTTTGAATACCTGAGGGTCCAGTTTCCACTCGTGGGGATCCACAATTTGTCTGCTCAATACATCTGCTAGGGAGTTCTGTGCTCCTGGCAGAAACCGTGCTTGAAGACTGAAGTGCAAACTCAGAGCAGTCTCCCACAAAATCATTGCTTGCCTGCAAAGAGGGTAGGAATGGGTTCCCCCCTGCTTGTTGATGTACCACATGACTGTTGTGTTGTCTGTTTGAATCAACACCTGTCCCGGCTGAAGTAGATCCTTGAAGGCCATCAAGGCAAATTGGACTGCTAACATCTCTTTCATGTTGATATGCAAATGTAGTAGTTTGGGAGGCCACATGTCTTGTATCCATTTCCCATTGAAGTGTGCTCCCCAAGCCAAGTCCGAGGCATCCGTCATTAGGATCTGACTCGCCTCTGGTCGGGTCACAGAGAGTCCCTTGTTTAGGTGACATTCCTGAGCCCACCACAAGAATTCCTTCTGGATGCAAGGTATAATCCAAATGACAGTGTCCAAACCGTGGCAGTGTTGAGTCCACACACTTTTGAGATACCATTGTAGCTTCCTCATATGCAGTTTGGCATTGGGAAGTACTAGAATGCAAGATGCCATGAACCCCAAGGCTTGAAGGACTGTCCTTGCAGCCAGCCTGGACATTACTGATAACTGCTGGAAGTATAGGGGAAGAGTTCTTTGTTTGTCCGGGGTCAGAAAAGCCATCTGAGAAGCTGTATTCAGTCTCACACCCAGAAAGCACATGTCCTGAGAGGGCACTAGACTGGACTTTATTTCGTTCACAGAATACCCTAGGCACCTTAAAACTGCCATTACATACTGGAGATGTTGTAGTAACTTGTCTTTGTTTTGAGCAAGAATCAGGCAATCGTCCAGATAAGGATAAATTTGTATTCCTCTCTGTCTGAAGAAAGCAATTACAGGAGCCAGAACTTTTGTGAATACTCTGGGCACAGTAGATAAACCAAAGGGCAATGCAGAGAACTGATAATGAGAAGTACCAGCCCGAAATCTCAGGAATCTCCTGCAGCTGGACCTGATAGGGATGTGAAGATAGGCCTCTGAGATCCAGGGTTACCATCCAGTGATCTTTGCCTAGCATAGGCAGACGTTGTTGTAATGTTAACATCTTGAACTTTGGAATGTCTAGGTAGGTATTGAGAACGGACAAATCCAGAATTGGCCTCCAAGTGTTTCCTTTCTTTGGCACTAGGAATAGACGGGAATAAAAACCTAGGCCTACTTCTGACGGAGGGACCACCTGAATTGCCCCCATCTGCAAAAGTAACGAAATTTTGCTCCTGAGCCTCCATCCTTTGCTGAGGAGGCACATCCGGCATGCCTTTGAAAGGGGGAAAAGTGTGAAAATAAAACTTGTAACCGTGATTTATTATATCCAACACCCATTTGTCCTGGGTGACCAAATGCCAGTTTTGTTTGAAAAGTCCCAACTTTCCTCCTAGAGGAGCTGCCAGTAAAGAAGGGTCTGGCAGCGGAAGATACAGGTCATTGGGTCTGTTTACGAAAGGGCTGACCCCTGCCCTCACCAGAAGACTGTGCAGGAGAACTCCAAGTCCTAGGTCTGAAAGAACCCTGAGCGTGAGCTCTGCCTCTACCACGTCTAGACTTGCCCTTAGACTGATAATCCGAAGAAGGATAAGACCATCCTCTAGCAGGCCAATTCCTACTAAACTTAGGGGGCTGCACCGGCATAAAATCCTTGACCGTCTGCATAGACTTAGCCTTATCTTCCATCTTTTTCAAAACTGATTCCACAGGAGGACCAAAAAGTACCTCAGATTGAAGAGGAGCATCCAAAATCCGAGCCTTAACATGCTCTGACAAATTTTGATCCTTAAGCCAGGCATGTCTACGAATAACTGAACCTGTAGCAGCCACCCTGGATGAAGCCTGAAGAGCATCAAAACCACACTGCAAAGAATGCTTGCCAACTTGATCTGAAGCATGAACCAACTCCTGGAGCTCCTTACACTCTATACCCTCAGATAAAGCATCCACCTTAGATTTCAATTGACCTAACAAAAAGTTCTGATACTTCAGCATATGAAATTGGCAATTCAAAGCCCTCATAGCCAACGTAGAGGAGGTGTACACTTTTTTCCCCCACCTATCTAAAGCTCTAGAATCTTTATCCAAAGGAACTGGATTCTTAGCCACAGAAGCCCTAATACCCTTCGGACCTTGAATAATAGTTTCCGGATCAGCTCTAGGACTCTTGTACAAATACTTATGTGCTTCTGGAACTCTGTAATATCTGTCTGGTTTAACAGGGGCAGGAGGCAAAGAATCAGGATTAAAGGAAAATTCAGAAAAAACATCCTGAACAACATCTAAGACAGGAGGAATAGCCAAGGGCCTATGTTGTGGCAGAAACAAAAATTCCCTAAGCCTTTTCCGAGAATCTGAAAAATCCTGACCTTCCCACTTGAAATGTTCCCTGATGGAATGTAAAGTCTCAGAAAAAGAAAAATCCTCTGGAGAAGCAGAAGGACAGGAGTCCTCTGCATCCGAATCTGAATAAGAAGGGAATTCCTGAATCTCTTCAGCTGAGGAATCAGAGTAGTCTGAGGAATGATCCATTCCCTCTAAATCTGCCTCCACCCTAGGCCTCTTCTCTGGGGGGGGGGCATAGAACCCCTGATCAAAGTAATCAAGTCCTCCGCCATTTTCAACATATGCTTTTTAGGAACAGGGGCTGGAGAGCTAGAACTATGACCAGGGCCAACAAGGCAAGGTTTGGCCTTAGCATGGCCTTTAGCCACTGAAGTAGAAGGCCTAATAACCTTCTGTAAAGATGGAACTACAGACACCTGAGAAGCACCTTCAGCCGGGCCTAACTCCTGAGAGGCCAACTCCTGCAAAAGTAAAGGTTCCCCCTGGGATTCAGCCAAACCTTTGGCAGGATCCACAGATTCAACCGGAGGCTCCGTAGAACCGGCGTCCGCAACGGACGACTCATCCGGTTTAGACTTCAAAGATCTATCTTTACGCTTTTTAGCGGTAGCGGGCGTCGGGGGATCCGACGGCATGTTATAGTTACACCTTTTACCGAAAACAAGCCTGGCACAGTCTAATCTCCGTTTAATGGTGCGCTTATTAAATCTAGCACAAAAGCGACACCCGACCACGTCGTGCTCAGGCCCCAAGCAAGGAATACAGAAAGAATGATAATCCCTATGAGGTATCTGTTTCCCACAAGAAATGCAATTATTAACTTTTTCTGACATCCGGATAACTGAGGCAAGAAAAGACAAAGATTTCCCCAACGGGGTGCTTAGCTCAACTTGGTCTTCGGTCTGAAACTCGATAAATGAAAATTTCAGAATGCCGAACAGCACTTGCAAACGCTGCTTCTGCTTCGGACCACGCGGCAAGAAAGACTGAGGATATGGCGTCGGTCATGCGCTTAAGTACTACTACGTACTGACGTCAGCTCTAGGTGACAATGACCGACGCCAGCCCAGCTCTTTGGTATTCGGGCCGATCGAGGACAGCGGACTACCCACAGGTTATGACTGCAGCAATGTGAGACGAAGAACATCCATGGGCAGACATGCTAAAATGGCTGATAAATTAATCATGACATAGGAATAAGCAATTAATCTTTGCAGAGGAATAAGAAAGGCCATAGGATAGTAACTCAACACACAAATATTGTAGAACCAGAGAACAACTAGCCCTGAATTGGTGCTGGTTATGTTGTTGATGCCAACTAGACAACCTTTTCCATTTGCTAACATATGATTTTCTAGAAGCAAGCTTTCTTGCCTCCATTAGTACCTGCTGCATGTCTCCAGTGAATAGATGCCTAAAAGGAATTAAGACCCTATCATCCAGTCAGTCCACTGAAGTTGATGGATACCATGGTGCATCAAATACCCCCATTCTTGTGTGGGTAGAGCCACTCTGTAAGGAAACTTGTGGAACTTGCCCCAGGCCACTACCAAAAGAAGAGAGCCACCACATTGATCTTGGCATATTCTTTCTGAAACTTCAGAAGTATCATGGATATTAGTGGAAATTGTGGAAAAGCATACAGGAGCATTCCTGTCCAAGAAAAAAAGACATCGGTCTTCCAGACCTTCTTGCATGGAGTTCTGGAACAGAATTTTCTAGTTGATTGCTCAGAGAGGAGGCAAAAAGTCTACTTGAGGAACTCCACACAGATGGATCAAATCTTGGAAGACACCCCTAATCTTGTTTCCATTTGTAAGGGTCTGCCCTGGCCCAGCTCGGCTTGTCTGCCACAACATTTTTCTCCGATGGAACATAGGATGCCTGTAGTGTGAAACTGTGCTATGAAGCTATATCCCAAGCTAATATGGCTAGTCTGCAAAGCAGGTATGACCTGCATACTCCTTGCTTGTTGATGTACCACACAGTGACTAAGACCTGAGTGGAAAACTTTAGGATAGATGTAGATAAAAATCTATTTTTCCTGTGAAAGAAAAAGTTCTTTGAACCAAGTGTATAGTTGTCATCCCAGGAACACAATCATGTGTGAAGTCAAGAAAGACCTTAGAATGTTCTCTTAGATCCCAGCTTGTGCAAGAGATCTCTCACCAAAGAGACAGAGATTTCTGACACTTTGAAAAAGTCTCTGCAAAGATAAGCAAGTCATCTAAATATGGAAAAACGTAGACACCCTGTACCTGCAATAGGCTATGTCTGGCGGTAGACCCTTTGTGAACACTGCTGCTGCAGTGGATAGTTTAAAGGGTAAGGCAGAGAACTGATAACGTGCTCCAGACACACAAAACCTTGGAAATGTCTGAAGCCTGGATGAATAGGGATGTGATAAGCATCTTTCAAGTCTAGTGTTGAAAAACTTGAAAGAGGAAGAAGCAACAGGTTCTGAAGTGACATCATTTTAAATTTGAGCACTATCACAAACAGGTTTAGGATAGAAAGATCCATGACTGGTCTTGAGAACTTTATTTCATTTTGCACTACGAACATTCTGAAGAAAAACTCTTCCCAATGTGGGAAGGAAGAACTAGTTCCATCACTCATTGGGACAGCAGGTTATAAAGAACCATGGAAAAAAAAAACAGTCTGATCTGGAAGATGAGGAATGAGCCCCTGGAAAAGAATTTGTTCTCACTGCCATCTGCAACCTTGATGAATGATTTTCAGAACTCATTTGTCTGATAATATCTGTTGCCAAAGAGAAATAATGGCAATTCAGACTTTCCTTAAGAGAAAATCGGCCAGAGTGAGAGGGTTCACAGGGTGTCTTGAATAGTCATTCAGACTTTTTTTTTTTGCCAAAAACTGAACGAGGAGATAGAAAATCTCTTGGAAAATTTGGAAAAGGAGGGCTGAAAAATTTAGAGATTCTCTGGATCTGCTTGCCCCTTTCAACACATTTTTGATCACCTCTGCAGCAGAGGGGCCAAACACTAAAACAGCTATCTAAGGGAGAATTAAAAATCTCACATTTATCATCTGGAAGGTTCTGAGACTGCAGCCAAGAAAACCTCCTCAAAACAGTACCAGTGGTCATAGCCCTGAAGTATCAACAGAGTCACACACATGTGAGCAAGTGCGCGTGCGCGCGCACACACACACACACAGTAAACAATGAGGAGTGATCTGGGCAATAGAAGAAATTAAATTATTTAAAGCAGGTTTTCCATACAAGAAGAAACTGCAGATAAAAAATTCCTCAGATGTTCAAGATTTGTCAGAGCAAACTTTAACATACAAGCCTGACAATTAAAAATTTTGACAATCAATGTTGCAGAAGTATACACTTTTTTCCCAAACCTATCAATATTTTTCCCATCATTATCACAAAGAGCAGGACTGGAATTAACCAAGTGCTTAGCAGCAGTGGGATCAACTAAAGCTACAGCTGCTGGCTTGGGTTTGTAGAAAAATTTAAAATGCTGACAAACTTTATATATCCTATCTGCCTTTTTAGAGGTAACAGGCTGACTGCCAGGAAAATTGCAGGCAGTAGCACATACATCCTCTAAAGCAGAGAGAAGAGGAGGAATGGGTTCAAGTTCTGGAAAATCCTTCTGTAAAAAAACCATAGTATTTTTCTGAGAGACTGAGAAACCTCAATGTTCTCCCACAGAAAATAGTGGCACATTCTAGCAATAATACTCAAAGAGAAAAAGAAACCTTCACAAGGAGAATCAGAAACTAAGCTCTCAAAGTCTGAATCAGCTGAGGAAAAAAACTATCTTCCTGTTTAGATTCAGAATCTTGAATATATTCAAGAAAAGAGAAATCCATTTTTCTTTTACCATAAACCACTTTACGAGAAGGATCAGTAACCTGAACTATATCCAGAGTCAGACCAAGGAAACTACTCCTATCTAAAGACAGTTGAGAAGGAGTAGATACATGCCTGGTTTTGTGTTTCATTTTGACACGAAAAATGGGTCCAACAGTGTTACTAATGGAAGCAGCAGCTTCCCCAGAGATGGACACAACATTCTGCTACAACAGGGAAACCCTCCCTGTTCCACCTCCCAGGACCAACAAGAGTGGCTCTCCCTTGTCCATTAAGGGGACCCTAACAGCCGTAGAGGACGTGGCTATCCCCCTGTCTACAGCGGCTATAGATGGTACACCAAAGGGATCTGGGGTAAAAGATGAGTAGTCTGAAGTACAACAAAGGGCCACAGCAAGTTACACATCTTTGGCTGAGGGAAATTACTAGCTTGCTGTGGTGGCAAAGGCTGTTTACTTATTTTTTTCTTTTTGTAGCTGGAAGGACTGACTATGGGAAAGTTAGTCTGTTCAATGGTCAAGACAAAAATGGAGCCTCTTTCCAGAGGAAGACAAGCAGCAATTGCCGGTAAATGCTACCAGTCCACATAAAAAAAAAAAAAAAAAAAAAAAAAAGTAACTTAACAGAAAAACACAGTAAAACGCACTTTACATTATATCAGCCCCACTAAAGTAAAATAAACCCAAGTTCTCCACAGAAAGAATGTTTTCATTTACTTTGTACCACTTTTAAGCTGACAGAAATAAACAAGCACTCTGTCTAAAAGTATGTTACAGTCTTGGGACTTTTCATTAAAACACAACACTCCTAGCTTTTAAATAACTTTCATGAAGAGGAAAGTAAAAAAACATCAACAAAATTAATAAAATGGAAGCTTTTATCCCCCCAAACAGAAGTCATCTGCCTAGCAAAGGAAAACACAAGCCAACCTTTGATCCTAGAATGTCTCAGAGGAGCATACTCTTCGGTGACAGTAAAGCTCCTGTGGGCTTCATGCTTAGACTTATCTTTTAATCAGCACAGCTTGAGCTGCCTGACAGCTTGGGTACATGGAAGATGCCCTGAAGTTTTGGACCCTGGCCTGTTATATCCTTGGCAGAATATACCCCACATAGCTAAGGTTACTGCAGCAGTGATCAATATGATGAACATAATCGGTTTCCCATGATAGCCACTTCCAAACAGCCTGATGAGCAGGTTCCAATGGAACAGAGTAAAATGTACAAGCAAAAATAAATAATCTGAAGAGGAAGTCACCAGTATTCAAGGTAGACATAAAAGTAAAAAATAAAAGTTATGTACTCACCATAACTATGCATCTGTGTTGTCTGTTTTCATTCTTCCCGATCCAACCCTCAGATCCAACTTGGCCACTTTCTTTAGATTTTAGAATCAGACTCAAGAGCTGCTCCTTTACCCATAATGCCTGTGACTACTGAGTTACCTCAGATCGAGTTTGCTGCTATTGTACAATATGACGACAAGGTATGGCAACATAGCTATGACAGAAAAGTGATAGCTAAAAAATCAGAAACTCAAATAGGAAATGTGCTCCTAATAAGTCCATTAGGTCTCTCCCAAAGACATAGAAAGGGGAAAGGTGGGAGAGAAGTTGAGGAAGAATGAAAATGGACAACACAGATGCATAGTTATAGTGACTACTTAACTTTTATATCTGATGTTGTCATTTTCATTTATTCCATAATGAATGGGACAAAGTCCCCAACTACATTAACCTTGGGTGGCCCTCATGGAAGGATGTTCTGGAGAAGAGCAGAGCTGAATGCTTCTCTGTTTTTGGAGATGTTATTCAATTTGTAATGAGAAATAAAAGTATGAGCATTAGACCATGTGGCAGCAGTGCGAAATGTAGCCACTGACTGAGCTGAATGAGTTTTTTGTTGTCTTGGCAAGGTTAAACTTTTCAGATAATAAACATGGGAAATACAATCCACTGTCCATTTGACTAGAATAATTTTTGAGACTGGGCTTCCCATCTTAGAACTAGAAAAGGACACAAACAATTGCTCAGTTTTCCTAAAGTCTGCTTTTATCGTCACAGGATTAAGAAGTTTCCTATGTATATCTTAAAAGATGAAGGGTGCATTACCCTTTATTGTCTAACTTAGGAAAGAAAACTGGTACTGTAAATTGATCACTTGGTTAATATTTGTTTCAGAAGCAACTTTTGGTAGAAAAAGAAGGGTTAGTACGTAAGGTAACTCTTTGTGAAAAATCAAAAATAGAATATGGTGGTTTCTCAGAGGGTGTTTGGAGTTCAGATACCCTTCTTATTGAAGTTACAGCCACTAGAAAGATGGTTTTCCAAGACAGGAACTTAAGGTGTACTTTAGCTGAAGGTTCAAAAGGTGGAAGCACCAAACTCTGCAACACTAAAGTCAGATTCCACAGTGGGGAAGGGTCTCTAACTGGAGGTCTCAGTAAGAAGGTACCTTTAAGAAAGGCTTAACATAATCTAGTTGAAGCCAAAGGAGAAGCATTATCTCTGACATGTTATATGATATGTGCAGTTGTATATAATCTACAGTTCCTGCTTTTCATGTTGTGTTTTTGATAATTGGAGATGGCTGCTAGCTGAACTTTAATGGTGGAGAAGCTTGTACTGTCATGAAAGATGGAGGCGAGGAAATCTAAAATAGCCAGAAGTGAAGCAGTGAAAGGATCCAACTTTCTCAGTTCAGCCCAGAAAGAAAACCTTTTCCATTTACTTTTATAAATCTTCCTGGTTGAAGGTTTATGGGACAAGACTAGAATTTTGTGAACTGGGGAGGAAAGCCTGGAGTATCTAGCCATCTTTGGAATTGGAGAAACCATACTGTCAACTTGAGGCCTGTGATATCAAGATGAGTCATTCCCGATAGGTGTGTCAGAAGGTCTGGACTGGCGTCCAGTGTCCAAGGAGGACATACAAAGTCTGGCATACAAAGCAATCTCAGATCCTGCCTTGATGGGACTGCTGCATATCCACAGGTCAAGCTCCACTCGAGTAACCCACACGCACAACCTCAATCTGGTCTGTGACATCAACGGAACTTGTTGGCAGGACAGATCTGTGTCCCAGAGACTCCCCACTCTGTGGAATAGACTCCCTCACCACATCAAGCAGAGTATCTCATTAACCCTTTTTAAGCACAACCTGGATAACTGGATGGGGTACAGAAAATACACCCTTGGGATTCCACGTGTCCCTGCTGGACAGGGGCATCGGGGGCTGACTTGTCGGAGCACTGGCTAAACTCTTGGCTAGGCTTGCAAGAGCCACAGGGCCAATAGCCTAGTAACTTTCTGTGGTCCTGTGATCTTAAGTTCCTCTGTAACCTTGTGAAATGTACCAGGTAATTCAGTGACCATAAGGGAAAGGTCGATGCATGCACTTCCCAAATCTGTCCAACTCCCTAGACTCCCTATTAGGGGGATGCACAGTGATGCTCTGTTCAGTCAGCCCCTTTTTGGTGGCTGCTGCAACAACCATGGCATCTACAGGGATTACCATGGTCCAGTGTAGTCTGTTGGAATAGGCACTCAAAATCTCATCCGGGTGTTTGGGGATCTGTTCCATGGAGTCCAGTTCCTTCTCTGATTTGCATGAGACAAGGTCTGTAAGCTCATCTGCAGGTGGGGTAACCCAAAACGTAGATGGTCCTTTCCCAAAGGCTTCCAAGGACACAGATTCCTTCTGGGAAGGGTTTTGGGAAGACCAACCACCTTTCTGGTGAAGGACCTCTAAGATGTCTCCAAACAAAACATCCTCAGATGTATGGAACCCTTCCCCTTCATCAAAATCAGTGTCTTCTGTGAGTGATTCCTGCAGTGAATCCAAGGATCTCCTCTTGCATGACCTCTTCCTAGGAACTTACTCAAGTGGGGTGTTCTGGGGAGGTGTCAGAAGAAGCAGGGAGTTCCCTGGTGGGAACTACTTGGAAGCTCATCCATGCTGGCTGTCCCTGAGGTGTAGGATGAGTTGACTCAGATACAGGAAACAAAAAGGAAACAGGGAATGGATCCAAAGAAGAAAAAAAAAAAAAAAAAAAAAAAAAGAGTCAAAACTACTCTGGGGTGAAAGAAAACCTCCTCTCTGAGGGAGGCGACAGAGCAGAGATATGGCCAATGCCGAAGTCCCCAGGGGAAGCAATGGCTCCAAAAGCTTCAAAGTCAACCCCTTGGATCCTATCCTGATGCTTCAGCTCTGCAAACCATTGTGTTCCAAAGGCTAGGAGCAGACTGGATCAGGGAAGTTACCAGAGTGGAAGATAAAAGAATCTTCAGATCCGATGGTTCATCTCTTGGGGATCTCGGATCCGAGTGGTCTGAAACGACAGATCAGATTGGAGAAGGAGCAGCTACAGACTAGAAGGAAGGTTAAGGTTCAGAGATATGATGGGAGACAAAGCCGAAAGGACCCCCATCTGGATCTGTGTTCTGAGGAACTTTTTCATCATCCTATCTATCTGCAACTCAGAAAGACTTCGTGAGGACCTAAGACAGAAAGAAGTGGATGGTGGCCTGGAAGACTTTTTAGACATCTCCTGAAGAAAAAAAAAGACCTCAACCACAGGGATAATGGCTCTGGGGAAAACATTGGTGTACTGAGCTGAGGAGGGTCAGTAACAGTAGCTGTCAGATCTGAAGACTTTGAATCCGAACTCTTTGCAACCTTCCTAGGAGGCTGAGATGAAGGTGCTGACTGAGGAGACCATGCAGGGGTGTGTTACTGCTCCCTGGGCTCCTTACATTTATGAGAAGGGGTTTGAGCCCCTGATGAAGTACCAGCAGAAGGAGTGTAAGCCAGTAGGAGGCCTTTTAAGATAGTTTATTTCTCCTGTTGCTAATGGCCCTAGATTACATGCCACACAAACGGAGCAGGAAGTGTCCAAGTGTCTCGGGCCTAGACAACAAACACAACCTGTGGGAATCAGAGTTGGAGATCTTATGCCCACAGGAAATGCACTTTTTGAACCCAGTAGGCTTATCAGCCACATTGCGAAACTGCAAAGTGCCCACAAAAAAAGACAGTTTTTTTTTTTTTACACAGGTATTAGAAAAAAGAAATCTTAATAGCAACCATGGTATGACAAAGGATTACCCTTACGGTGAAGTAATAGAGGAAGAAAGTTGAAAGTTTAACAATGATAGCTAAGATTACCAAACAAGAACGTTAAATTTGGTAACAGAAAGGTATAGAAAAGTTTAGAAAAGAGTTGAGGGAGATACTATAAACTATTATAAGGAAAACAAGATAACGGAGAAGAACTAGAAATGTATGCATTCACTAAAATGCATTAAGAGCTTCAGAAATCTCAATCCTGTCCAGTCTTGGAGAGGCAAATGAGATCTGGGGTAACTCAGTAGTTAGGGGCATTGTGAGTAAGGGAGGACTTCAAGAGTCAGAACCTAGAATCTACAGAAAGTGGGTGAGTCAGATCAGAGGGTTGGATTCAAACCCCATTTGTTGAGGAACGAATTAAAATGACAACATTAGATCTCTTTTTGCCAACTCCTAAAGCTGAGGAAAGGTATAAAGGGGTAAATCTTAAAGCAGACAAGCAGATTTGGTCAAGATGAGTTTAGCCTTAAAATAAACCTGGTTCATAGAATGACACCAACTAGAAATCTTCACATATCCATCTCTGACTTTCCTGCCACAGGTCAGTTCGCCTCGTTTAACACCTGCTGCTTGTCCTCAAACAAAAAGGTGCCTAAAAAGTCTCATGATTGTATCATCCAAGCAATTAGCTGAAAAAATTGAGGGATGGGGTGTTATCAGACAACCCTGTTTTGTGTAAGTTGAGTTGTCCCTTGAGAAAACCTGCAGTAATTGTCCTTAGCCACACTGAAAAGAAGGGAGAACCATTGTAGTCTGGGCCACTGGGCCAAAAGGGAGTCACCACAATGATTTTTGGAGAGTATTTCTGAATTCTTTAGAAGAGCCCTGGTTATCAGACGAAAGGGTGGAAGACCAATATTCCCATCCATGGGAATGAAAGAATATCTGAGTTTCATGCTTGAGTACGGAAATGTGGAGCAGATGTTCTTTAACTGTCATAGTTGGGGGCAAAAAGACATACTTGAGACTTTCTCCACAGATGGCCCAATTTCTGGAAGATCCCAGGTTCGAATTACCTTCTAAGGGTCTGTTCAGGTCCTGCTTAGCCTGTCTGCAATGGGTCTATATTAGAACACTGAACTTTCAAAATTTTGAGTGTTCTAATATCGACCCGTTTTCAGTGAATGCTGAAAATATCGAAGAAACAGAAAACCAAATTTTTTCCTAGTGAAAGAATTTGGCTGTCCGTTTCTGTTGCTTCGGTATTTTCAGCACTGTGACGGAAAGTTATGGGTCAGGTTCAGGTAAGTGTGCGATTGTGTGGACGTGAGGGTTAGGGCGCGGGTGAGGTGACTGTGCGATAGTGACAGACCTTAGAGTTAGGGTAAGTGGATAGTTAGTGGTGTATGTATAGTATAGTGTAGGATTAGGTGTAAGAGTTTAGGTGTATGTGCGTGGATTGCTGCTGGTTTGGTGTGCTTGTGTTGTGTGTATGTGTTGTGCATATGTGTTTTGGAACAGCAATTTTTTTCCCTAGGAAAAAATTTGCTGTTCTGTAAGTTCGATGTTTTCAATTTTCGATTAATAAAGTTCGATATTAGAACACTCGAAATTTTGAAAGTTTGGTGTTCTAATATAGACCCTCTGCAACAATGCTTTGCTCTGACTGAATATAATAAACAATACAGGGGGTGTGGACCTGGTTATCCCATATTATTTATGTATTATCACTGTGCGTTGTTCGTGATCCCTAGTAGAAGGTCTGAAGATGACAAATAGCTCGGAGAATATAAAACATTTTGTCAGAGCTCTTATCTCTTAGCATTTTATTATTTTTTAAATGTTTTGCTAGTTTTAGAGCTCCTGGAATCTTCTCCACTTAAACATAGTCCACAAATACAATCTGATGTTCATTGGATAACAGACTGATTAGGAACAAGGAATCAGTTATTGAATTTGTCACAAGTGAAGTGTGATCAAAGACGCTTGAAAACAGTTGAAACCAAGAAATCTACAATTTTGAGATTTTTCCAGGGAAATACCAAAGGCTGATATGAAAATCTTAGACATTGCTTCTATTAACCTTCTAGTTGTCCAAAGGAAAAAAAAAACAATGATATGGAATGGGATGAGAAAAGATATACTTAGAGAAAATACCAGTAAATATTTCCCCAGATTCATCTGAAGTCCCTGACTGAGAAACAAGTATTTTCTCCAAACAAGACTTGATCACTTGTGAAAAAGTCTGCAATAATAAGGAAGTCATAATAATACTTCAGAGGTTAGTACTAGTAGGAAGTCATAATAATACTGAAAAGAAAATGACTACCCTGTCCTTTGTATAGGGTTCCAACAAAAGACAGTTCCTTTTACAATGGTCTTGGCTCAAGACAGTTCAAAAACCAGTGATAAAAAGAAGTTATGTACTCACCATAACGTTCCATGTTGGTAGCCCATCTCACCCTTCATTTTTACACATGGGTTCGGAGCCGGCCGATTTACAAGCTCGAAGACTTCTGGTTGGCTCATGGCTAAGCAGGTATCCCATAGTGCACCAGTACAAACCCCAGATCTTGTTTGCTGCTCACTAGAAGAAATAACCATAGCAGACAAACGAATACTAAAGGGTCTCCAACCAAAGATAACCAAATTATTATCTCCAGATTCTTCCAGGATGGGGGCAGGAGGGCGGGTTGGTAAAAATGAAGGGTGAGATGGACTACCAACATGGAACGTTATGGTGAGTTTTAACTTCTTTATGTTGTGTAGTCCAATCTCACCTTCATTTTTATATATGGGACAGTGTCCCTAGCACCTTATTCTTGGGTGGCTCACTGGAAAATACTCCTGAGCACCATGGAGCCAAAGGATGCTCTACCCCTGGAAGCTAAATCCAATTTGTAATGTGTAATGAAAGTGTGAGGGGTAGCCCACGTAGCTGCTGCACAAATATTATCAAGTGGGACCCTGGCTTGAAAGGGTGCAGAGGTAGACAGCGACCTGGTAGAATGAGCCTTGATCCTGCAGGGTAAAGGTCTGCCCTCCGAACTGTAGATAAAGGCTATGCAACTGGAAATCAAATTAGATAGTGTCACTTTAGAAACTGGTAAGCCCAATCTGGAGTCAGAAAAGGAAATGAATAGTTGATCTGCTTTCCTAAAATTCTTGGTCCGCTGTAAATAAAAATGTAGTTGTCTATGAACGTCCAGCTGATGAAAACCGTATTCAGCTGCATTACGGTGATTAGGGAAGAACACTGGGAGTTCTATGGATTGATTTGAGGTAGCAGGTGAACAAACTTTGGGGACAAAGGAGGGATTAGTACGCAGTGACACCCTGTCTTTATGAAAGATCAAATAAGGTGGCTTAACAGACAAGACTTGTAACTCCGATACCCATCTAGCTGAGGTGATAGCTACCAAAAACAAAGTCTTCCAAGACAAAAATTACAATGAAGATGAGTGGGAAGGTTAAAACGGGGAAGATGTCAGTTTGGACAACACAAAATTTAAATCCCAAGAAGCCACAGGTTCTTGCAGCAGTGGTCTCAGTAGAGTGGCTCCTTTCAAAAAGGTCTTGCATAGCTTATGAGACATTAAATTGGTATCTGGAAACCCTAAGTGAAAATGAGAAATTGCAGCCAATTGGACTCTGAAAGTGGCAGCGACAGATCTTTGCTGAAAAAGCTCAGAGAGAAATTCCAAAATCACAGGGATAGAAGCAGTGTAGGGATCTACATTCATTTTCTGTGCCCAAATAGAAAATCTTTTCCATTTACTGCCATACAGCCTCCTAGTTGAAGGTTTATGGGAGGACATAAGAATATGTGACACTGAGGATGATACGTCATGAAGCCTGACTAGGGATAGAACTGGAGCAGTCGCGCTGTCAATTTGAGGGTGTGGACTGAGGGATGTAGCGAACCTGACAAGTGAGTCAACAAATCTGGAGCTGGGTCCAGGATCCAAGGATCATCCAGAACAGGCTCGAGGAAGGGGAACCAGACCTGACGAGGCCAGTAAGGAGCAATGAGGATCAACTTGCTTCCCAGCTAACTGGCTTTCTGAATCACTTTGGAAATGAGAGGAAATGGGGGAAAGGCAAACAGAAGTCCCATGGGCCAATTGTGAGCCAGAGCATCTCTGGGTGTCTTCCCAGGAGGGGGAATTAGGGAAAAATAGCTGCTGCATTTGGCATTGACTAGACTGGCAAAAATGTCGCAGTAAGGCTGTCCCCATTTTTGGAAAATCTGTCTGCTGTTTCCTGTTTCACAGACCACTCGTGAGGCAGTAGGATCGCCCAGCTGAGCTTGTCGACTATCACGTTGGTCGTCCCTGGAATGTGAGTTGCAACCAGAAAGCGCTGGGAAGAAATCGCCCATTCCCAAACTCGCATGGCCTCTCGACAGAATGGGTAAGATCTGGTACCACCCTGTTTGTTGATATACCAAACTACCGACATGCTGTCTGATTGTATCGCAATAGTTCCTAGAGGAAGAAGGTCTTGAAGTGCTTGCAATGCCAGGAGCACCGCCCTTATCTCCAGAACACTGATATGTTGGTGAGCCTCGTGTTCTTGCCATGTGCTGGACAGCCCCGCCGAGATAACCCCCCCCCCCCCCGACCGGATCTGGGAGGCATCCGTGGTCACAGTGGCAACGGGTTGGGCAGGAACAAAGGGGGTGCCCGTGATCAACTGACTGGGAGCTATCCACCAAAGAAGGTCCTTCTTGCATGATTCCGTCAGCAGGACAGGATGACTCAGCGGGAGATATTGGAAGACAAAAGCCACTGGAGAATTCTCATGTGTAACCTGGCTAATGGTACTAATAGAATGGTGGAAGCCATAGTCCCGAGGAGCTGAAGAACCCACTTTGCATTGACCTTCCACAACGAGAGAAAATGAGAAGTATGTACCTACCATAACATTCCATGTTAGTTGCCTTCTCTCGCCTTCTTTCTTGCTGGATGGGTTCGGAGCCGATCCTCGGCTCCGACTCGGCCACTTACTAAAGCTCAAGAGCTAATTTTACCGGCTCGAGACAACCCTATATCCCATGATGCTAGGCGATAACAACCCAGATCTCGTTTGGTAGCTAAAGAAAAATTATGCAATATAGTCCTCCAACTGGAAAGGAGGAGGAAAAAGGGGATAATCCCGCCAAAGAAACCAATATAATCTAGTGACACTAGGACAAGCTATTTGGCTGGAAATGCTAGATCAGGACTCTTCAAGGAAGAGGAACAATCTTCTCGGTCTGTCCAGGCTAGGGGGATGGTGGGTGGGATGCAAGAAAGAAGGCGAGAGAAGACAACTAACATGGAACGTTATAGTAGGTACATAACTTCTCAATGTTAAGTTGTCAATCTCGCCTTCATTCTTGCTGGATGGGACCACGTCCCTAGCACCTTCATCCTGGGTGGCTCAATGGAACAGACTCTTGAGAATGGTGGAACCAAAATTTGCCCTGTTTCTGGAGGCCAAGTCCAATTTGTAATGCGAAACAAAAGTATGAGGAGAGGCCCATGTGGCTGCTGCACAAATAGTGTCTATTGGTACCCTAGCTTGAAAAGCTGTAGATGTAGCTAGTGCTCTAGTTGAATGGGCTTTTGGCCTAGAAGTCAACTCTCTACCTCTGAGTTAATAAATACATGCAGTCACAGAAGACAGCCACCTAGATAGGGTTACCTTAGATACCAGAAGGCCTTTCCTGTTCTCTGCATATGATAAAAACAGTTGATCAGATTTCCTGATTTGTTTGGTTCTGTCCAAATATCGGAGCTGGCGATGAACATCCAGATAATGTAGTTTTTGCTCCGCTCTATTAGTATAATTTGGGAAAAAACTGGGAGATCAATAGATTGATTTAAGTTTGTCTGCGATGCCACCTTGGGTAAGAAAGACGGATTAGTCCTTAGAGAAACTCTGTCTTTGTGGAAGATTAAGTAGGGAGGACGAATGCAGAGGGCATGAAGCTCAGATACTCTCCTAGCAGAAGTAATAGCGACTAGGAAGAGTGTCTTCCAGGAAAGAAATTTCAATGAACAGGAAGCCGCAGGTTCAAAGGGGGGCAGAATCAAGGATGTTAAGACTAAATTTAGATCCCACTGGGGTGGAGGGTCTTTGATCAGAGGCTTAAGTAAAAATACACCTCTAAGGAATGCCTTGCAAAGCTTATGGGACATGATGTTGTGGTCCGACAAGCCTATATGAAAATTTGAAATGGCTGCCAACTGAACTTTTACTGTGGAGGAAGAAGATCCTGAGTGAAAAATTTCAGCTAGGAAGTCTAAGACCGAATGAATCGGAGCAGTAAAGGGATCTATATTTCTAGCTTTTGCCCAGAAGGAGAAACGTTGCCATTTACTAGTGTAAATCCTTCTGGTGGAAGATTTAAGGGAAGCTACTATGATATCCTGGACGGGATTAGAAATCATAGGAAGCCTGGCTAGGGACGGACGTGGAGCAACCAAGCAGTGAGGTTGAGAGAAGGTATGGATTGGTGCAGCTGCCCCGACTGGTGGGTCAGAAGATCTGGAACCGGATCCAGATGCCAAGGCTGTACCAAAGGATAACGATGCAGGAACGGAAACCATATCTGTCGAGGCCAATAAGGGGCAATGAGAATCATATTGGCTCTCAAGGCGGTTGCTTTCTGAATTACTTGTGGTATTAGAGGAAAAGGTGGAAAAGCATAGAGAAGTCCCCGGGGCCAATCTTGGACTAGAGCGTCTCTGGGGGGATGGCCTGGAAGGGTGAAGAAGTCAGGGCATTTGCTGTTTTGAGGCGTAGCAAAAAGATCGCAGCAAGGAAGACCCCACTTCTGAAAAATCTCTTCTGTCACAGATTGTTTGAGAGACCACTCGTGAGGCATGAGAATAGCTCTGCTCAACCTGTCCGCTATGATGTTGGACTTCCCGGGGATATGCGTTGCTATCAGAAACCGCTGAGAAGAGATTGCCCACTGCCAAAGTCTGAGTGCCTCTCGACACAGGGGATAGGACTTGGTTCCGCCCTGCTTGTTGATATACCACACTACGGACATATTGTCCGTTTGGATTGCAATAGTCCCCAGGGGAAGAGAGTCATGGAGGGCTTGCAACGTTAAAAGCACTGCTCTCATCTCCAGGACATTTACATGCAGGTGGCATTCGAAAGGTTGCCAAGTGCCATGGACCATCCTGCCCTGAAAATGCCCCCCCCCCCACCCGATCAGGGAGGCGTCCGATGTAAGCGTGGCGACCGGGGAGGGAGGAACAAAGGGTCTGCCTTGATGGACTTGAGGGGACAATATCCACCAGGACAGGTGCCTTTTGCAAGCTGGAGTTATCATGATCTTGTGATGCATAAGGAGTCGTTGAAAAGACCATTGGGCGAAAAGCATTCACTGTAGGAGACGCATACAAAAGCGGGCAAGGGGAAGAAGTGTTATAGCGGCCGCCATAAGACCCAATACTTTCAGGACATACCTGGCCTGAATTTTGTTGCTCTGAAGAAGAACATGGATGTGGTTTTGAATATCTAAGACCCTTTGATCTGTTAACTTTGCTAAAAGTTGTACGGTGTCCAAATTGGCACCTATAAAGGTAATAGATTGACAAGGCAGATTTTTCGAAATTTAGAGAGATTCCTAGCCCTCTGCAAATGTGAATGGTGTAATCTCTGGCTTGGAGAAGTTGATGCCTGGTGGTGGCAGTGAGGAGCCAGTAGTCTAGATATGGAAATACCTGGAATCCTTGACGTCTCAGGTGAGCCGTAACCACTGCCATACATTTGGTGAACACTCTGGGGGCTGTAGTGAGACCAAAGGGCAGGCTCTGAATTGGTAGTGACTGGCCCCCAGCCGAAAGCGGAGAAACCTTCTGGAGCGCCTGTGAATTTTGATGTGATAGTACGCATCCTGAAGGTCCATGGAGCACATCCAATTGTCCTTGCCCAGAAAGGGTAGAATGGACTGTAGCGTGACCATCTGGAATCTTGTTCTTTTTACAAACTTGTTTAGTTTGCTGAGATCTAATATTGATTTCCAGTCCCCTGTCTTTTTTGGTACCAAAAAGAACCTTGAGTAGATTCCGGATCCTAGTTGGTCTGCTGGGACTGGCTGGATGGCTCTTTTTGCTAGCAGTTTTGATATCTCTGGTATTGCTAGTTCCCTTAGACCGGGTGGAACATCTGGAAGGGTTCCCTTTTGCTGAACTGGGGTTTGGATAAAGGGAGTTTTGTAACCCTCAGATATGATCGACTGTACCCATTTGTCTTGAGTAAGGGAAAGCCAGGCTTTTGGGTACAGCGACAATCTTCCCCCGACTGCCTCAGAAGGTGGACAATCAGGCAACATCTCAGGGATGCTGGAAGGGTTTGTCAGAGAGAGGCTCCCTGCTACCCTGATTCTGTGGATCCCCTCTGCCCCTAGGGTGGCATCTGTTGTTACCCCCTCTGCTTCTGGGGGTAAACTGACCTCGTGTGTCAGGCATGACTCCTTGAGATTTGCGGAACCACATTTTCCCACCCTTCTGACCCTTAGGGTATGGTCTTGAAGGGGTGGAGAAACGGACTACTACGGCAGAAAGAGTCTTGCCATCTTGTTCGCATCTGGTCAAGGTGTCTTTCACTTGAGGTCCAAACAAGGTTGAATCATCAAAAGGGGAACTTGCGAAGGACGCCTTGAAGGGGTCTGCAAAATTACAAAGCCACATCCAGGTGTGACGCCTTAATGCCACTCCTGTGCCTGCGGCCCTACTGGCTCCATCGGCTGCATATGAAATGAGCCGCATGGAGGAGTTAACAATAGAGTTTAGGGTTCCTAGCTGTGAGTTAATTTTATCCTGGGACCCAGCAGCTGACAGATCCTGTAAAACTTCTCCCAACTCTTTGAGAACATCTCTCTGAAGGCGGGTGAAGTGACACAAGTAATTCAGCGACCGCATGGCAAAGGTCGCTGAAGAAAACATCCACTTACCGTATCTATCCATAGTCCTAGAATCCTTGTTAGGAGGATGGATAGGTACTGAAGGATCGGCTAGTTCCTTCTTGGTGGCTGCAGCCACCACCATGGCATCAACTGGGACACCTTTTGTCAAAAATTGCCTATCAGCTGGGGCCGTAACGAATTTAGAAGGCCTCCGAGGAGTGGGTTCCACCAAATCCGGGGCCGTCCATGCCTTCCGAGCCACCACATCCATAAGGGGGTCAAAAGGCGGAGACACCCAGGAGGTGGAGGGTCGAGAATCAAACGCCTCCAAGTAAACAGACTCATCCTCGGAAGGATTAAGGGAAGGCCAGTTCCCCCTCTGCTTAAGGATTTCAAGGATGTCTGAGAAAGAGATCCAAGTCGGTATCGGATGTAATAGACTCCGGGGAGTCCAGATGTTTCCTCTTACATGTCCTCTTACACGGAGGCTCACCTGAAGGGTCAGGAGAAGCCACGGAAGAGGAAGATATTCCCAGTGGGGAAACCTGAGGCGTTGGATCTCTGGGCCCGGGAGCAAGAGAGTGGGAAGAGACGTCAGCAGGCACTGTAGTGGGAGGAGCTGATGGAACTGACCGTTGAATATGCCCTGGGGCTAGTACACTCTTCATCACCTCGAAGGCTCCCCCATCAGACAGGCCAGAGGGCTCCCACTCCGAAGAGGAAGGAACTCCAGGCCGCACCGACAGGGATGGCTCCGAGGCCGATGTCGGGGCCGAGCTCACCAGCGCCGACGCTCCGAGAGGGAGAACGGGGTCGGACAAGGGTCCGATGCCACTAGCCCCCTCGGAGTCGGTGAGAGAGACCAGACACCCAGATCCCTCCAATGAAGGCATCAAGGAGGAGATCGGAGCAGAGGATGACGGAGCTGAAGGGGGAGGTATCAGCTCTGACGCCACAACAGTCACGGCTCCGAGGAGGTCCGGCTCCGAACTCTGGGGGAGAGTCAAAGGAGGAATAATAGGTGGACTTGTAATAGCTATGGTCTGATGAGATGGGCTATGGAGCATTTGGGCCAATGCCTGAGACTAATAGCCTACTCACCACTCTCTCAAGGTCATGGTCAGAAAGCCTGGACGACCGAGAAGATCGGCTCCGATGGCTCCGCTCCGAGAGCAGGGGTGATCTTGGAGCCGAGTGGATAGACTCCAATGATGGGGGATCTTGACCTCTTCCTGGAGGTGGATGGAGCCGAAGGAGCCGAGGATACGTCGGCTCCAGCTGGAGCCGACCATGAGTGCAAAAATTCACCGGTATCGCCACCAAGTGGAGCCGATACTGGAAGCTGTGACAGAGAAGGATCGGCTCCGGCCGGAGCCGATCTTGTCACAGAAGGTGAGCCAGCAGCCGACGGCTTGGGACTCAGAGCCAACGGTTTTGCTGGCTTCAAGGGCTTCCCCGGCACAGACTTAGTTGGGAAGCTCTCGGGCTTTAACAAGCCCCTCAATATTAATTTGTTCCTGCGCTCCTGCAGGACTCTTGGGCTGAATGCGTGGCACACAGAACAAGAGTCCTGCAGGTGCAGGGGTCCCAGGCAGTAAACACAAGAAGTGTGACCGTCTGTCAGAGACATTTTCTGACAGCATGAGTCACACTTCTTGAAGCCTGAGACCTTTGTGTCCTTCGACATAACAGTGTCGAGGGAGCACCAGAGTAAAAAACACACACACAAACACCCAATCCAAATATAAATAATAAAAAACAGGGATACTAACATACCCAAACACTCCACAGAATCCCTGACAAGAATTAGGAAAGGGGCAGGCTTAAGGCCTAACCTAGGGGAAGGGATATATAACTGGGATAAGGGAAATACAAGGCACTAACGGGGAATAGGGTTTAAATTTAACCGTTACAAGTTAAAACAATAAAAGGAGTGGGAACTAAGACCAAAAAGGGTGACTAAAAGTCTGAAATTTCAAAACTTACCAAGAGCCGGTAAAAACGCACCTCACAAGTGAAAGCGGCAAACGAGATCTGGGTAGTTATCACCTAGCATCATGGGATATGGGGTTGCCTCGAGCCGGTAAAATTAGCTCTCGAGCTTTAGTAAGTGGCCGAGTCGGAGCCGAGGATCGGCTCCGAACCCATCCAGCAAGAATGAAGGCGAGATTGACAACTTAACATCGTTGAATTTGAGAGATTAAGTTTTGTGCCCTTTCAGCGGGGAGATGAGCTGTCATGTTCACTGTGTCGACCTCGGCGCCTATAAAAAATCCCAGATTGAGAGGGCAATAATGCAGATTTTTCCCAATTTATGGAGATCCCTAACTGAGCACAAAGTTGAATAGTGGTGTCCCTGTTTTGGAGGAGTAGATGCCTGGTGGGGGTGGTCAGGAGCCAGTCGTCCAAATACAGAAACACCTGGAATCCCTGACGTCTCAGGTGAGCTGTCACTACTGCCATGCATTTGGTGAACACCCTGGGGGCTGTGGTGAGACCAAAGGGCAGAGCACGAAACTGATAGTGACTGGCTCCCAGTCAGAAGAGTAGATGACTCCTGGATGCCTTGTCCATTTTTATATGGTAGTAGGAGTCTTGGAGATCTAGGGAGCACATCCAATAGTCTTTCCCTAGCAACGGGAGTATCGACTACAGTGTTACCATCTGAAACTTGTCCTTCTTCACAGATTCGTTTAATCTGCTGAGGTCCACTATTGGCCTCCAATCTCCAGTTCGTTTTGGTACTAAAAAGAACCTGGAGTAAGTTCTGGATCCTATCTGATCTGCTGGGACGGACTGGATGACTTTTTTTAAGAGTCTCCTGTTGATCTCACAAGTTGCCTGATCCCTATGATTGGGTGGTACCTCTGGGATCTTCTTGGGAACAAACGGTGGAAGGGAAAAGAGTATGATATAGCCTCTGGTGACAACTCTTTGTACCCACTTGTCTTGAGTGATATTTAGCCAGGCTTCTGGATACAAAGAAATGCGACCCCTGACCGGCTCCAGAGAAACACAGTAGGGCCCCACATCAGGAGCGCTGATAAGGCCGTCCCAGAAAGGAATCACAGCCTTGCTGGTATTGCGGACCACTCCTGCCTCTAAGGTGACGTCTCCCATTTTCTCCTCCTCCACTGCCTCTGAAGGAGGGTTCACCCTGTGTGTCTGGACAGACCCTCGGGGACTTTTTGAACCACATTTTACCACCCCTTTGACCTATGGGGTATGGTCGAGAGGGAACAGTAAAATGTACTCCCATGGCAGAAAGCATCTTTCCTTTTTGCTCACATCGAGTGAGTGTGTCCTTCACCTTAGAACTTAACAATGAGGAACCATCAAATGGGGCACTGGTGAAAGTAGACTTGAACGGTTCCACAAAATTACACAAGCGCATCCAGGAGTGACACCTCAGGGCAACTCCTGAACCCACTGCTCTACTCGCTCCATCAGCCGCTTAGGAGATAAGCCGCATGGAGGAGTTAACTATAGAATTTAAGGTGGACAACTGAGCAGAAATCTTGTCGGGGCTCCCCTCAGTACACGCATCTTGTATAGAATCTCCTAACTCCTCGAGGAGATCTCTCTGCAATCTCGTGAAGTGAGTGAGATAGTTCAACGATCGAAGGGTAGATGCCGCTGAACTAAAGATATGCTTCCCAAATCTGTCCATCTGTTGAGAATCCTTGTTTGGCGGATGAACAGAGGAAGAAGTCTCCATCAGCTCCTTCTTTTTGGCTGCCGCCACCATCATGGCATCTACTGGAATGCCCTTAGACAAAATCTCTTTACCAGGAGGGGCAGACAGAAACTTATTAGGTCTCCTGCGGACTGGCTCCATGGCATCAGGAGTATCCCAAACCTTTCAACTAAATAGATCCATCAGTTCGTCAAAAGGTGGAGACACCCAAAAGGCAGAAGGTTGAGACCCGAAAGCCTTCAGGTACATCGACTCCTCATCAGAAGGGCTGACAGTGGGCCAGTCGCACCTCTGCTTAAGGATCTCCAGGATGTCCACGAAGGAGACATCAGAGGACGACTTGGGGGACCCTTCCGACTCTGAGGACAGTGTCCGATGTCAAAGACTCATCCTGGGAGTCAACATGCTTCCTCTTGCATATCCTCTTCCAGGGAGGCTCCTCGAAAGGACATTCTGGAAGACCTTAGAAGAGTGGGGACCACCAGCCGATGGCTCCTAAGGCTGAGGGTCTCTGCTGTCTCCAGAGAGAGCAGGGGCTTAGACTGAAGTGGGTGCTCTCGAGGGGAAAGTGCTGGTACCACTGGTAGAGGCTGGAGAATGAGACCCGCTCCTCATCATCTCAAATGCTGCCCTCTCTGGCTCCGAAGACCTCCCCCGTTCCGAAGAAACAAAGGTTGATGTCAGAACCAGAGCAGTTGGCTCCAAAGTAGATGCAGGGTCCGAGCTAACCCCGGCCAATGCACCAAGAGGAAGG
Organism: Protopterus annectens; assembly: GCF_019279795.1. Lineage (NCBI taxonomy): Eukaryota > Metazoa > Chordata > Ceratodontiformes > Protopteridae > Protopterus > Protopterus annectens. Next base: position 527,612,298 of record NC_056730.1, on the reverse strand, counting down.
CTCGTAACCAAAGAAGATCGATTCCAAACCTCCCTGTCAGCGCTGACAGGAGAGCTTCAGCTCCTGGACACGACGGACTGCACCGAGCGTGTCGGAGCCAAACCCAGCTCCAAAGCAGTGACAAAGGGAGCTGGAACCGATAGTTTCTCCAGTGGCAACAAGCACTCTGGCTCCGAAGGACCAACATGGCTCAGAGGAGGAATAGCAGACAAGGGCAAAGCTGGATCGAGTGGATCCGGAGCCGACTAATAATTTTGGTAAAGCAGACTACTTCAAGAGTCTCAACACTACCCTCTCCACATCTTCTTCCGAAAGGCTCCTGGAAGACCTGGAAGATATAGTAGGGGATCTTCACCTAGGGGACACTGTTGCCTTCAGTAACATGGAAACTGGTAGGGAAGCCACAGACCGGCTCTGAGTAGCAGATTCAACTGCTGATTCAATCGGTTCAGAGGACGGCTACCAAACACTTGGAACCGATTATGACACCACAATGGTGCTCTCCTTTAGCTCCGAAGGCTGTGGAGTTGAGGAGGCAGATTTTGACTGTTAGGAGGTGGCTCCAAGACACCAGTCAGTGCTGGAGAAGGCCTTTTTGAAGACTTAGATTTGCCATACTTGGAGGAAGCCGAAGAACTGGATAGAACTTCCTCAAAAGATGGTTTTAGTAGACCCTTGAGTATAAGCTTGATCTTTCACTCCTGTAATACCCTAGGAGAGAAAGCATGGCAGAACAAGCACAATTCCTGCAAGTGGATGGCCCCTAAACAGTAAACAGAGCTACTGTGGCCATCTGTAAAAGACAACTTTTGGGAGCATTTCATGCACTTTTTAAAACCTGAATGTTTGTGCTCCTTCCTCTTTTTTGACATTCCACACACACGCAACACCCAGGAAAGGAAGAAGGGGAGAGGACTAGGTCCTCTAACTAAATTGGACCTAGATAAGATACAAAAAACGCAGTATGTACGAAGGGAATAGTCCACTGTAATCCACTTGTAGTAAGCCAAAAGCATTTATTCCAACCACTTATTCACGAACAAAAATCCAATAAAAATAATATAAAAACACATGAACGCCTTTTAAAATACCAAGACAGCGTTTTCGTCTATTTGTTGACTTCATCAGATGACCAGTATATCCTTCTAAACTATCAATTTATATATATATATATATATATATATATATATATATATATATATATATATATATATATATATATATATATACACCTCTTAATTACATATCCAATAGCATTCATTGCCTAATTAAATGTTAATCAATTAACAAAACTGTTTATATTTTTTAAAAAAACTTTTTTTAAAAACTCTTAAATATTCAATTCATAAATATTCTGTGTTAAAAACTGCCAATTTCAAAACAAATATAAATATAATAATTTGTTTAATAAAAAGTTTCTCTTGTTAGAAAATATATAAAAACTGTTCTGTTAAAACACTATATTCAAAAACATAAAGCCATTCCGATGCCGGCGACCTTGGTGGAGGTAATGGTGGAACTTTTAACCCCGCATCCACACCAAAGATTTTGAAAGTGGCGGAGAAAGGAACTAATATCAATAAAGGCAGAAGTGCTGATTCTCATAATAAGACAAACATCGAGGGGGCGATGGTTGCAGGTACTGTAAAATCTAATAATTATAAGGAGACTAAAGACTCGTTACGTACCAAACTTACGTTTAATATAACTGGTAATGGCAAACAACATATATTGGAAGGGACCTATAAAAACAAATTGGACCAACTTTCTAAACTGATGTTTAAGTATAGGTCACTAGAGATAGAGAACGAATATTTAAAGGAATGTATTTCTAGGGAAATTGTTCCCAAGGGATTACGTGTATATAAATTCCCTAACAATGTTACACCTGGCTCTGTCTTTTATGAAGAACTTATTGAAGTATTTAACAAATGTGGTCTGGATGTACTTAAATTGATTATTAGAGAGACTATTAGAACGCAAGAAGTTATTCAAAAAGATATAGATATTTTAGACCAGTATATCAAGAATGATTTGATTTTTGGCATTCTGGAAGAAAAAAACAAGTATTATGACCTTAGGAAGGATATAGATAATAAATGTGAAGACTTGGTGAGTAGAAAAGTAAAAAAGTTGGAAAGAGACATTAAAGAATATGAAGGCCATATTAGCTACCCTAAACCTCCCAATCGTTATTTCAGTTACAATACGGATATGGTTTACAATAATAATGATCACCGTCTCGAACACCAGGAAGGTGAAGATGTAACCTTATAGGGGGGAAGACCTGGATTATGACCAGGCTTTTCCACCTCTACGTAGATCCGAGAGGCTCATGAATAGACAAGGTCCACAGCAAACAAATTTCAGAGGAGAGAAGGGAGAAGGGGGAAGAGGAGATTCTAAGAAATACCCACCTAACCCACCCCGACAGACATACAGATGAGATAATTATAGATGGAAATAAAAATATATTTCATAATTTTACCATTTATAACTTTAGTAACACCATTATAGAAACGGAACATTTTGGATTATTCTCAAAAGGTTTGAAATTTATACCACACAAGAGAGGGGACATTACAAAAAGTTTATTGGATATTAAGCTTTTTTTGAGGAAAGTTAATTTGAGTATTATGTTTCCTGACGGAAATAAACATATTAATGATGAATTGAGAAGGAAGAGTAGATATTATCGACCCCTACACCCCCAGTTAAATAAATTAGAAAAAGTGATTGAGAATTAAGTAAGAAAGTATGGGGATGGGGATGGTTATAAATGTAAGTGGAATTTAAGTAAAAAAGAAAAAGAATTAATGTATGGAATAAGAAACAATGAAAATATGACAGTTATGAAACCAGATAAGGGGGGAGGGGTAGATTTTATGGACAACATCCTGTATGAGAGTAAAATGAATGCTATATTATGGTATGAAACTAGATATTCAGTTGTTTCATTGAATTAAATGAATATAGCTTATAATAAAATTGATATAAACTTAAATGACACGTTGCAAGAGGAACTTATTGATTACAATACTTATAAATATTTAAAAGTGGATAAACCTAGAACCCCCACTATATTTGGTATACCGAAAATCCACAAAAATGAAAGTGACCCACCTCTCCGACCTATAGTTTCAGCTGAGGGATCTAAAACGTATGCTTTAGCTAAGTATGTGGATACAAAATTAAAAAGCTTGTGGACTAAACGGATAAATATATTAAGATACTCTTGGGACCTTTTGAGGGATATAACGGACTGTCCCTGGCATGATAACATCCTATTTATCACTATTGATATTGTAGATTTATTTTCTTCCATCCCTTATATTGAGGGTATGGAAATGTTAGAAGAAATAGTATATGAAAATCAACAAATGACACAAAATGAAAAACTAGTTAACATCTGGCTGATGGGCTTAGTATTAAAATATAATTTTCTATATTTTAAAGGGGAATTCTTTCAACAAATACAATGCTAACCTTGTATTGGCCAATTGGGAAGAGAAATACATTTTGAATTCAGAATTTAAAACCTGTTGGATTTTGTATAGAAGATTTCTAGATTATATAGTAATTTTCTGGACCGCTGGAAGAGAAAAATTTAAGGAACTTTTGATATATATGAGTGGTACTACAAAATTTTTAAAATTTACCCATAAAATCTCAGAAAATTAATTATATTACTTGGATTTAAAAGTATATAAAGCAGGACAGAAATTTGAAACTAAAATATACAGAAAAAATACATTTTGTAACTCCTTTTTACACTTCGAAAGCGCACACCCACACATTGTAAAAGAAATATTGTTAAAGGTCAATTTGTTAGGGTTAGTCGCATGACAAGTTCAGACAATGATTTTAGAAATGAAGGTGAACTACTAGAAAAGATGTTTTTAGAGAGGGGTTATCCCTTGAATTTTATTAAACAAATAAGGAGAGAAGTGGAAGAAGGAAGGAAAGATAAATGTTCTCCTATATATAAAAACAAAGAATTTAGTGATGAGAATAAGAAAAAGAATATGAACAATAAGGAAGATAATGGAGAGGTATTCCAACAGGCTTTAATATTGGAATATAATGGGTTAAATAAGAAGTTATGTACCTACCATAACGTTCCATGTTAGTTGTCTTCTCTCACCTTCTTTCTTGCTTGATGGGTTCGGAGCCGATCCTCGGCTCCGACTGCACTGCTAAGCTCGAGAGTCACTTTTACCAGCTCGAGGCAGCCCCATATCCCATGATGCAAGGCGGTAAGTACCCAGATCTCGTTTGATGACAAAGGGCAATAGCACCAAGCATAAATACTTCCCAAAGGAAGAAAGAAAGAAAGCCTACAGGATGAAAGAAGGACCAGTTCTGAATGGTCTTCAGCATAACAATCTCTTGTAGAAAGGTCTGTCTAGGCCTGGGGGAAGGAGGGAGGGTCACAAGAAAGAAGGCGAGAAGACAACTAACATGGAACGTTATGGTAGGTACATAACTTCTTAATGTTAAGTTGTCAATCTCGCCTTCATTCTTGCTTGATGGGACCGCGTCCCTAGCACCTCTATCCTGGGTGGCTCAACGGAACAGACTCTTGAGGACTGTAGAGCCAAAACTGGCTCTGTTCCTGGAGGCCAAGTCCAATTTGTAATGAGAAACAAAAGTATGAGGAGTGGCCCAAGTGGCCGCTGCACAAATAGTGTCTAAAGGAAGTCTAGCTTGAAAGGCTGTAGACGTAGCTAAGCTCCTAGTTGAATGTGCTTTAGGTTTTGAGCACAGCTGTTTTCCCCTGAGCAGATAAATTTCAGAGATGACAGAAGAAAGCCATCTAGATAAAGTCACTTTAGAGACAGGAAGGCCTTTCCTGTTGTCCGCATAGGAAACAAAGAGTTGATCGGATTTCCTAAATTGTTTAGTTCTGTCCAAATAATATCTGAGTTGGCGGTGGACATCAAGATAATGTAATTTTGTTCGATCTGTTAGAATAGTTTGGAAAAATACAGGAGTTCAATGGATTGATTCAAATTAGCCTTTGAGGCGACCTTAGGCAAAAAGGTCGGATTAGTTCTCAATGATACTCTGTCCTTGTGAAAGACCAAATAGGGGGGTCGAACCGAAAGAGCTTGAAGTTCAGACACCCTCCTGGCCGATGTAATAGCTACTAGGAATAATGTTTTCTAAGAAAGAAATTTTAGGGAGCAAGAAACAGCTGGCTCGAAGGGGAAGAATCAAGGATGTCAGCACTAAATTTAGATCCCATTGAGGAGGAGGATTCCTGATTGGAGGCTTTAGCAGGAAAATTCCTTTCAAGAAGGCTTTACAAAGCCTATGGGACATGATATTGTGATCTGCGATCCCGACATGAAAGTTCGAGATAGCAGCCAGTTGAACTCTAACTGTGGAAGAAGAGGAGCCTGCATGAAAAATCTCCGCTAAGAAGTCCAAAACTGCCTGAACTGGGGCAGTGAAGGGATCGATATTCTTGGCTTTAGCCCAATAAGAGAAACGTTTCCATTTGCTTGTATAAATCCTCCTGGTAGAGGATTTTAAAGAAGCTACTATGATGTCTCTAACAGGGTTAGAGATCGAAGGAAGCCTGGCTAAGGAAGGAAGTGGAGCAACCATGCTGAGAGGTTGAGAGAAGGGATAGACCGGTGCAGCTGACCGGATTGGTGAACCAGAAGATCTGGCACTGGGTCTAGATGCCATGGTTGCACCAAAAGGTAACGATGGAGGAATGGAAACCAAATTTGTCGAGGCCAATAAGGAGCAATGAGAATCATTTTGGCTCTCAAAACGGTAGCTTTTTGGATAACCTGAGGGATTAGAGGAAAGGGAGGAAAGGCATAAAGAAGTCCCTGGGGCCAATCCTGGGTCAGAGCGTCTCTGGGGGGATGGCCTGACAGAGGGAAGAGAGAGAAGAAGTCTGGGCATTTGCTGTTTTGGGGAGTAGCAAAAAGATCGCAACATGGGCGACCGCATTCCAGAAAAATCTCCTCCACTATAGACTGCTTGAGAGACCACTCGTGAGGCATGAGAATAGCTCTGCTCAATCTGTCCGCTAAAATGTTGGTTTTCCCAGGGATGTGCGTTGCTACCAGAAACCGATGAGATGAGATCGCCCATTGCCACAGTCTGAGCGCTTCTCGACACAAGGGGTAGGACTTGGTTCCGCCCTGTTTGTTGATATACCAAACTACAGACATGTTGTCTGTGTGGACTGCAATCGTCCCTACAGGAAGAGAGTCGTTGAGGGCTTGCAACGTTAAAAGCACTGCTCTCATCTCTAAGACATTTATGTGCAGGTGGTACTCGAACGGTTGCCACGTCCCATGAACCATCCTGCCCTGATAATGCCCCCCCCACCCGATCAGGGAGGCATCCGTGGTGACAGTGGCTACCGGGGATGGGGGTACAAATTGTCTGCCTTGATGAATAACTTAATATTGCACTTGGAATCCTTGTTTGTTACTATTTGACTGTATTTGTAGCAAATTCTTCTGTGTAAGCTGTAGTAGCTGATTCATAGCATTTATAAGTGTTTGCTGTACCTGTTTCTGCCTGTTTTGTGAAAAAAAGAAAAAAAGAAAAAAATATCTCTTGTTTTTCCTGCTTTACTAGTTTAGTCCAGTTTCAGAGTTGCTGATTCCTGGGCTTTGGTTGTAGTTCCTGTGTACTGTTTCCTTGCCTTATTTGGGGGAAGGGAAGCTACCTTGCTTACCAGTGGGAGTGGGAAGCATTGAGCTGCCTTTGTCCAGTTTTGTGAGGTTTCAGCCAGTAACTAGTAGTTTATTGGTCGTTTTGGGCCAGTTTCTAGCTTTTTCCAGCCCCTGGTATAAAAGCGCTAACGCTGCTTAGCTGATTTAGAGCGATTTAGCTGAGCTGCCACTGTTGCACACTAGGGCAGTGCCGGTTAAGCAGGTTTAAACTATTCGGCTACCTAAAGTCCACTCTTCAAATTTTCCCTTAAAACTACCTTCCTCGAACTATACTACTGATCAAATCAGCGTATCCTATAACTAACAAGATCAACTCTACTTGACTCCAAGTAGACTATTCTCTACCTATTAAACCTAGCACTTGCTCCTACAGTACTTATTACCTTGATACGGCACTCTTGTCATAGATAGTACCCCAAAAAGGCAACGTCCCATTTCTCGGTCACCCACGTCCCCGAATCTTTTTTAAAGTTTTTCGTCTACCCTTCTAGCATGTCGAGGGATCAGTTGCTAGTGTCCTCTCCTGCTCAGCTGGTGAACCTGGGAATATTGAGGCAATGTTTCAATTGCCTCATGTACACAGACAACCCTTTCCTCCTCCCACAAAACACAAATACATGCGAGAGATGCAACTATACGGCCAAACTGGAGGCTGAGCTCTCTCAACATAGGACTGGCAAGACCAGTCAGGAGGAGAAGGTTACCACACACACTATAGACCCAGTCTCACATAGTACCATTACAACCTCAAATCATACACATAAACACACAAAGACATACTCGGAGGCTCTGATCAAAATCTACCAAAACAGCAGAGGCCACCAAAGCAGACACCCAAACAACCACCACCTCAGAACACAACACCCGCAACACATAGACCTCACAGTCAGAGTGTCAAACAGTCACAGCCCTTAAGGCCAAACACAATGCCAGACACACTAGTCATTGGTGACTCCATAGTCAGACACACTGATGTCCCGCTCACCAGACTGAGTAAGGAGAAGGTCACAGTAAGCTGCCTGTCGGGCTAGAATCCGCCACATAACTCAAGCACTCAGGTCTCTCAACAGCAGGTACAAATATGACTCAGTCATTGTCCACGCTGGTGTAAACGACCTGAGGCGTACCTCCTTGGACTACATGAAAAGAGACATTGAGGAGCTCTCTGATTATGTAGCCCAGGCAGGTATGACCCTGACCTTGAGCAGTATCCTACCTTCACCAAGAATGATGCCACAATACAGAGATAAGATGATCAGCTTTAACAATTGGCTTAAACACTGGTGTCATTCAAAGGGGATCCAGTATCTGTCTGCCTGGGATGACATGCTGGACAAGCCACGCTGCCGCAAGGGACGGCTTGCACCTGTCACCCTGGGATTCGGATATTGGCAAAGGCTCTTGCCACCCCATAGTGCCTTTTTAGGCAAGGCTCAAATTCTAAACCTACCACCCTAGAACACAAAAAGGAAAAAACTAAGGGTAATGCTGCTCAATGCCAGAAGTCTAAATCTCAAAATGCACGCACTCGAGGCCCTTCTCAGTATGGAGAACATCGATGTCTGTGCTGTGACAGAAACCTGGTTCAAGGCTCCTGAGAGCACCCCAGCTATCAGGTTTTACCTCATATCATGCGTTCCGCCCCAAAATCCAGACAATACCAAGAAAGGAGGGGGTATCCATATTCATCAAGGACACCCACACCTCAAGACTGGTGGCAACGCACGATGCATCGGAGACCATCCAGGTGCAATTAACCATAGGCAAGACTGCTCTGCAAATTGTAGCATGTTACAGGCCACCCTCACAAACTCAGGAAACTCACATGGCCTTCCTGAAAACACTAGAGGGATAAATGTATCACCAAACACCATCATACTAGGTGACTTCAATTACCCTAATATAGACTGGGAACACTACTCAAGCCCAAACACCCTAGCCCAAAAGTTCCTGGAATTCATAAACTCAAATGCCATGGAACAACTAGTCACCATCCCCACAAGAGGAGATAACATACTTGATCTCATCATCACGAACATGGGAGCACAATGTTCAACACCGGAAGTATACCCCTCACTGGTGAGATCAGATCACAAACTAATCTCGCTGGAGGTCCTCATCCCACCCCACCTGAAATAAAAAGACCACAGTAAAGAACTTCTCAAAAGCCGACTTCACACTTCTAAAGACTAGTGTGGTCTCCTTTCAGGCCCCGAGCCGCGGAAAACAATACTCAAGCCGCTGAATCACTTACAAACGCCTTCTACCAGCACCTGCAGGACTGCATGGATAAGGCAATCCCAAGCAAAACAAAGACTCTTTGTACCAAAGGCAAGCGTCCAGTCTGGTGGACCCCAGCCATAAACAAACTCTACAACAAAAGGAGGAAGCTACTACAAGATAGAGCAAAATCCTTAAAAGGTAAGACACCCTTGATCACTATAAGTAAAAACTAAGAGCTCTCATAAAATCATCCAAAGCAAATTTCGAGAGAAAAATAGCTAAAGACTCAAAAGACAATCATAAGGCCTTCTTTAGCTATGTTAGAAACCTAGGAGGAAACTCCCAGATATGCTCAGAACTAGTTCAAAATGATGTGAAGATTACTGATCCTACAGACATTGCCAACATACTGGCTGACAGATTCAGTGCAAACTTTTCCCCAAAAGGAGAGATATCTATACCAAATGAGTGCAGCCCCCAAACATCTCCAGCCCAAGTGAGAACTGCTCTCCAAAGCAAAAGACACAGCATCCATGGGACCCGATGGTGTCCCCGGCTGTGTGCTCCATGAACTCAATGAGGAATTAAACCCACAGCTAGGACAGCTGTTTAATCAAAGTCTCACCTCTGGATACGTACCCAGGGAGTGGCGCACTGCAACTGTGGTCCCACTTCACAAAGGCGGTGCCTCCACAGACCCTGGAAATTACCGGCCCATTAGCTTGACAAGCCTTATCTGCAAAGCCATGGAGAGGATCATAATGGACCTCATAAATAAATAAAGACATAGGGAATTTGCAGACTTTGGATCCAACCCAGTTTGGCTTTGTCAAAGGCAGATCATGCCTTTTAAACTTGGTTGACTTTTTCGAAACAGTCACCAAAGCCATTGATGAGGGAAAGGCAGTCCATACAGCCTACCTCGATCTGGCTAAGGCCTTCGATACAATACCCCACTCGGGTATCATTGAAAAACTCATCAGCTTAAATGTTAACCCATACATCACAAGATGGGTTGCAAACTGGCTGAGTGACAGAACCCACAGGGTCAGAGTTGCTGGCGCCATGTCAGACTCAAGCCTGTCACAAGTGGTGTCCCACAGGGCTCAGTCCTGGGCCCACTCTTGTTTGGCATCTACTTTTCCAAAGTACAAGCAAACACAGGAGGGTTATGGCTGACAAAGTTTGCAGATGACTGCAAACTGGGCCATAGTAGAAAACACATCTGACACAGATATCCTTCAGAAGGGTCTCACAGAAACGGATAACTGGTGCCAGAGCCACGGCCTAAAGTTAAATGCCAAAAACTGCATAGTCATACCCTTCGGGAAAAACAAGGTTACCCCTAGCTACCAAATAGGTGGCAATCCACTGAGCACAGAAGAAGTTATCAGGGACCTGGGGACCCATGTTGATAGTAGTCTGTCATTCGACACCCATGTAGCTAAAGTAGTTAGGAAGTCCTTCTACATTGCCCACCTTATCATGAAGGGATTCTCATCTAGATCAAGGGAGGTCATAGTCTCCCTTTACTCATCACTCATCAGACCAATGATTGAGTACAATGCCCCATTCGGAATGTATCTGACCCGACACTTGCAGCAGCTGGAGAGGCCACAAAAGTTCCTCACCAAAAGGATAAAGGGTCTCAAAAATCTGTCCTATGCTGCCCGACTGAAAGAACTCCAGCTCTATTCAGTCGCACCGCTTGCTCAGAGGTGACCTTTGCCTAACATACAAGGCCATGTCAAACCCAGATTTGATGATTATGCTTCACCTCAAAACATCTAGATCCATCAGAGCCACAAGGGCCGGAGACTTAAACCTCGACACAGCTATTAATAGGACGTGCTGGAGGGATAGATTCATCACCCAAAGACTCCCTATGCTGTGGAACAAAATCCCGGTACATGTGAGGCAGAGCACCTCGCTGGCCTTGTTCAAGAGAAATCTTGACCAATGGATGGGAGATCGCAGATATACCCCAGGAATTACCTCAGTGTCACTGCTCGACAGAGGCACAGCAAAATAATGGGTATAGTTCCCCATACTAAAGGGGTGGCGTAAGCCACAAAACAATGGGCTAGGCTTATAAATGCCCTCGGGCAGATAGCCTAGTATGAACCTATGAACCTATGAATCTGGGGAGAAGTGATCCACCAAGCAAGATGATTTTTGCAAATCTGTGTCACCAGAATTTGGTGACGCATTGGAAGTTGTTGGTAAGACCACTGAGTGAACAACATCCACTGAAGAAGGCGCATGTAGAAGCGAGCCAGGGGAAGAAGAGTAATGGCCACAGCCATGAGACCTAATACTTTTAGAACCATTCTGGCCTGTACCTTCTTGTTGGCTAGAATGATCCTGACATGACTTTGAATGTCTGAAACTCTTTGGTCTGTAAGGGTAGCTGACATCCGAACAGTGTTTAAGTTTGCGCCTATGAAAGTAATAGACTGGCAGGGCAATAAAGATGACTTTTCGAAGTTGATCGAGATGCCCAAATGAGAACAAAGATTTATTGTGTAATCCCTGGCTTGAACAAGCTGATGCCTGGTGGTGGCTGACAGGAGCCAGTCGTCGAGATACGGAAACACCTGGAATCCTTGTCGTCTCAGGTGAGTCATGACCACTGCCATACATTTGGTGAACACTCTGGGGGCTGTGGTGAGACCAAAGGGCAGGGCTCTGAACTGGAAATGACTGGACCCCAGCCGAAAGCGGAGAAATCTCCTGGAGCGTCTGTGAATTTTTATGTGATAGTACGCATCCTGAAGATCTATTGAGCACATCCAGTTGTCCTTCTGTAAGAAGGGCAGAATTGATTGAAGAGTGACCATTCGGAATCTTGTCTTCCTCACAGACTTGTTGAGTCTGCTGAGATCCAATATTGGTCTCCAGTCTCCCGTCTTTTTGGGGACCAAAAAGAACCTTGAGTAGATTCCGGGCTCTGAATGGTCTGTTGTAACTGGCTGAATGGCTCTTTTTTGCAGTAGTTTTGAGACTTCCAACTCTGCAATTTCCCTTAGACCGGGTGGTACGTCTGGAAGGGAATTTGAGGGATAGAAAGGACTTTCCTCGAAAGGAATTTTGTAACCCTCGGATATGATCGACTGTACCCATTTGTCTTGAGTGAGAGAACGCCAGGCTTCTGGGTACAGCGATAGTCTTCCCCCGACTGCCTCCAAGGAGGGACAGCCGGGCAACATCTCAGGGATGCTGAAAGGGCTTGTCAGAGAGAGACTCTCTGTTTCCCTGGTTTTGTGGACCCCCTCTGCCTCTAGAGCGGCGTCTGTTGTTGTTACCCCCTCTGCCTCTAGGGTTAAACTGACCACGTAAATCCGGCGTGACTCCTTGGGATTTGCGGAACCACATTTTGCCACCCTTCTGTCCTTTGGGATAAGGTCTAGAAGGGGTAGAAAAACGGACCCCATACGGCAGAAAAAGTTTTGCCGTCCTGCCTACACCTGGTCAACGTTTCCTTCACTTGAGGGCCAAACAGAGCTGACCCATCAAAGGGAGAGTTTGTGAAGGACGCCTTAAAGGGATCTGCAAAATTACATAGTCGCATCCAGGCTTGGCGTCTAAGAGCCACACCTGTACCTGCGGCCCTACTCGCTCCATCAGCAGCATATGATAAAAGCCGCATGGAGGAGTTTGCAATGGAGTTAAGGGTTCCTAGCTGCGAAGCAATTTTTTCCCGAGCCCCCGCAGCTGTAGGATCCTGCACAACTTCACCTAGTTCCTTAAGGATATCCCTTTGGAGTCTGGTGAAGTGACAAAGATAGTTCAGCGAACGCATAGCAAAGGTCGCTGAAGAAAACATGCGCTTACCATATCTATCCATGGTCCTAGAGTCCTTATTAGGAGGATGGACAGGTACGGAAGGATCTGCAAGTTCCTTCTTGGTGGCAGCCGCCACCACCATGGCATCAGCGGGGACACCTTTTGTAAGGAATTGCTTGTCCGACGGGGCAGTAATAAATTTAGAAGGCCTCCTAGGGACAGGCTCTACAGAGTCAGGAGCAGTCCACGCCTTTCGAGCAATAACCTGCATAAGGGGGTCGAAAGGCGGAGACACCCAGGAGGTGGAGGGCCGAGATCCAAACGCCTCCAGGTATACTGACTCATCCTCAGAGGGATTGTTGGTGGGCCAGTTTCCCCTCTGTCTAAGGAGTTCTAGGATGTCTGAGAAGGAGACATCCTCAGAGGGGGATCTTGGGGATCCCTCTGACTCATCAAAGTCAGTATCCGAAGTGATAGACTCGGGGGAGTCTACGTGTTTCCTCTTACAAGTCCTCTTCCGCGGAGGATCACCCGACAAATCAGGAGAATCCTCAGAAGAGGGGGATATTCCCAGTGGGGAAACCTGAGGCGGAGGATCTCTGGGTCCGGGAGCAAGAGAAGTGGCAGAGGTGTCAACAGGCACTATAGAGGGAGGAGCTAAGGGAACAGACTGCTGGCTGAGTCCAGAGGCCAGCACACTCTTCATCACCTCGAAGGCTCCCCTCCCAGGGAGGTCCGAGAGAACCCGCTCCGAAGAGCTAGGAACTCCAGGACCCACCGAAAAGGAAGGCTCCGAGGCAGATGTCGGAGCCGAGCTCACCAAGGCCGAGGCTCCAAGGGGAAGAGCGAGGTCGGACAAGGGTCCGATGCCACTCACCCCCTCGGAGGAGACCAGGGAAGCCCGGCCACCGAATCCCTCTAAGGAAGGTCTCGAAGAGGAGGTAAGAGTAGAGGCTGAAGGAGCAGAAGGGGGTATCTGTCCCTCAGCCGTAGCAGAAACTATTCCCAAAGACTCCAACTTCAAACTCTGGGGGAGAGTCGAAGGAGGAACTGCAATGGGGTGTGGACTAATAGTCGTCTGCTGAGACGGACTATGTAGCATTTGGGCCAGTACCTGTGACTTTAGTAGTCTACTGACCACTCTCTCCAAATCATGGTCAGAAAGCCTGGATGACCTTGAAGATCGGCTCCGATGGCTCCGCTCCGAGAGGAGAGGCGAAGCCGGAGCCGAAAGTATCGGCTCGAAGGAAGGGGACCTAGACCTCTTCCTCGAAGGAACCATCGGAGCCGATGAAACTACTGAAACTGTCGGAGCCGACAACTTATCGGCCCCGACAGGTAGCTTCGATGTATCGGCTCCAGCCGGAGCCAATACAGCCATAACTGTAAGGGTGTCGGAGCCGATCGGAGCCGACACCGATGCTTGGGCCACATGGTGGTCGGAACCGATCGGAGCCGACACCGAAGTGGTCGAACCGGAGTCGGCACCGTTTAGGTAACCCAGAATCGGCTCCAGCCGGAGCCGATCTCGACTCTGAATGAGTCGGAGCTGAGGCCACAGGCTTGGACACAGAAGCCTGGGCCTTGGAAGACTTAGAAGTCTTAGATGGGGCAGACTTAGCCGGAGAGCCCTCCGGTTTAAGAAGGCCCCTCAAAATCAATTTATTTCTTCTTTCCTGCAGGACTCCCTGGCTAAAAGAATGACATATAGCACAGGAGTCCTGCAGGTGAAGAGGCCCCAGACAGTACAGGCAAGAAGTGTGACCGTTTAGGTAACCCAGAATCGGCTCCAGCCGGAGCCGATCTCGACTCTGAATGAGTCGGAGCTGAGGCCACAGGCTTGGACACAGAAGCCTGGGCCTTGGAAGACTTAGAAGTCTTAGATGGGGCAGACTTAGCCGGAGAGCCCTCCGGTTTAAGAAGGCCCCTCAAAATCAATTTATTTCTTCTTTCCTGCAGGACTCCCTGGCTAAAAGAATGACATATAGCACAGGAGTCCTGCAGGTGAAGAGGCCCCAGACAGTACAGGCAAGAAGTGTGACCGTCTGTCAGAGACATCTTCTGACAGCACGAGTCACACTTCTTAAAGCCTGAGACCCTTTCCTTAGACATGGTGCAAACAAACACACACACACCAGTCCGAGAAATAAAAATTAAATATACCAAAAGGTATTACTAACAGACACACACACACCCTAACAGGGGGGGGATGGGATGGGTTTTAGTCTGACTAAAAGTTTAGAAAAGACAGGGAAATTTTCTGTCAGAAAGGTATTAAAATTAAGTTAAAACTAATAATTTAAGGTTTTTTTGAAAAAAGGGGCTAAAATAGTAAAGTAATAATTCACTTACCAGGAGCTGGCAAAAGGAGGACCTCATCAGCGAAGCGGCAAACGAGATCTGGGTACTTACCGCCTTGCATCATGGGATATGGGGCTGCCTCGAGCTGGTAAAAGTGACTCTCGAGCTTAGCAAGTGCCGAGTCGGAGCCGAGGATCGGCTCCGAACCCATCAAGCAAGAATGAAGGCGAGATTGACAACTTAACATTAATGGTATTAAAAAGATATTTTTGAAGGAATGGGAGAAATTCACAACACTTACAGATATAGAGAAGTTATCAAAAATACCTAGAAAAATAATTTATAAGAATTCCCAGAACATAAGAAATATTATAGAAAATAAATACAATTTAATAACAATAGAAATAAAATAGGCACATATAAATGTGGACGTTGTAGCCAATGTACATATATTATAAACAGGGACAGCCATTACTTGGAAAGTAGAAAAAGATGGCTTTATAGTCCAGAATATTTTAATTGTGAATCTAAAGGTATAGTTTACATGGCTTATTGTGAAAAATATGGATCCTTCTATATAGGAAAAACTGAGAGAATGTTAAAAAGAAGGATCTACGAACATATGAATGAAATAACGATAAAAAAAGAAAACAATGCTTTATATAAACATAGTAAGGTATGTCCAAGTTATAAGTATAAATTCATGGTAATAGAGCAAATTAAAAATTATATTGGGGTGGTCCTTGGGAGGAAAAAATAGAATATAGAGAACTGTGGTGGCAAATAACCTTGGATGCCAGAAAAATTCCTGGCTTAAACGATAACATTTCCATCTTACCATTATTAAAATTAAAGTTAAAGATCTGCAAAACTTTAAAAGAAGCTAAAGGCAGATCAATAATAAAGTTTACCACTAGAAGGCAGCTATAACCCATAATTGAATGGCTTTATGTTTTTGAATATAGTGTTTTAACAGAACAGTTTTTATATATTTTCTAACAAGAGAAACTTTTTATTAAACAAATTATTATATTTATATTTGTTTTGAAATTAGCAGTTTTTAACACAGAATATTTATGAATTGAATATTTAAGGGTTTTTAAAATAAGTTTTTTAAAAAATATAAACAGTTTTGTTAATGAATGCTACTGGATATGTAATTAAGAGGGGTGTGTGTATATATATATATATATATATATATATATATATATAAAAATTGATAGTTTAGAAGGATATACTGGTCATCTGATGAAGTCAACGAATAGACGAAAACGCTGTCTTGGTATTTTAAAAGGCGTTCATGTGTTTTTATATTATTTTTATTGGATTTTTGTTCGTGAATAAGTGGTTGGAATAAACGCTTTTGGCTTACTACAAGTGGATTACAGTGGAATATTCTCTTCGTACATACTGTGTTTTTTGTATCTTATTTGTTTTTTTTTGGGCAGTTTCCTGATTTATTTGATTCTAAATTGGACCTAGATCTACAGAAGGAAGTACCACGAGGACTAGGTCCTCTAACTTAAATGGGCCTAGCCCGGTGGAACAGAAAGCTAGGTCTTCTAATTTAAATAGACCAGAAAAAGGAAAAACTCACGCACACAGAAACTGTATATGACTCTATTTAGTAAAATTTAAGAATAATAGCTAGCGTACTAGGGAAGGAAACTCCAACTGTAAGTAATTAATAAGCAGATCCCTGCCAAAAATACAATCTCAGAGAAAACTAAGCTGACTGCCAAATGGAGACCCCAAAACAGTCAGAAATAACAACAGGAGCCCCTGTTAACTAACAGTGGAAAACCGCCAAAAACGAACACTCTACCTGCTATAGAAAAAAAAAAAACATGCAACTGCGCCTTCAAGGAACTCTAAACTGGCACACATGATACCAGACTAACAACAAGTTTAAACTAAGATTGCACCAAAAGGGCAAACAACGCAACTGCCTAGGATAATAGCAACCCTAACAACACAATATTAACTCTAATACTATATTTAAATATAAAAGAATTTGACACTTAGCCAGAGCCAAGAGAAGCACAACTGAATTCGTCGATGCGGCAAATAAGATCTGGGGTTTGTGATGGTGCACTATGGGATACCTGCTTAGCCAAGAGCCAACCAGAAGTCTTCGAGCTTGTAAATCGGCCGAGTCGGAGCCGATCAACCCATATGTAAAAATGAAGTTGACATTGGACTACACAACATCTGTGGTTCTGAAATTATTGGACTAGAGCCTCCTTATTGTTTCAGATAGTGAAACTTTTGTAGAAGTAGAAAGCAATAGTGGACATTATCTAATCTCTTTTTCTTTTTTTATCTTTGTCATGTATTTATTCTCGTGTCATTTTTGTCCTGTGAAGTATTGGACAAAAGTCCTTCAAAATCAACTTGTTTTGTCCCACCTGGATGGAGTGTGGGCTGAAGCCATTACCACTTTCATTGGAGGCAATCAAATGTTTCAGCACAAGGCAAACCACACACAATCCATGGGTATCCTAGAGTGGTATCTTGAGGTCACAACAGTCACATTTCCTGAAGTTGGGCTGTTCATTCACCAGGTCAGAAATTAGAAACAGCTGCTACAACTATCTCAAACACGAGAAGCAACAACAACAGTAAATGACAATTTCTGTACTATTTTTAGGAAAGGACCCAAACATCTTCAGAAAAGGAACTACAAATCTTCATCTAGACTCTAAAACTTAGCTGTGAGAGAGGGAAACAGTGAAAAGGATTTTTTTTTTCTTTTTTAATGTTAGTGAGTAAAGTAACAGGAAACAGAAAAACAGAAAGAAAAAATACTGCAGTTGTGTAAGCTGCACTTACCATAACAGTAGATTTCTCACAGTTGCAGTAGCTTATAGCTATATGGGTTATATCCTTCTCAAGATATAATGGCTGGCCATTCTGAAAAAGTCTCTGGCTCCCTCCCACACGCTTGCATGAAGGCTGTTGTAGCACAAGACCCCAAAGAAGCCAAACAGCTGCCTGGGTAAATCTCTTTAGGACTTTCTTGACCCCAGGAAAGGGCTGAGCAGACTCATCCTGAAACCCAAAAAAAGTAAAGGAATGGAGAGAGGGTGCATCTGCCGAAGCAGTGAGGCATTTGAACATCTACTGTTACGGTAAGTGCAACATACACAACTGCACAATGTTCATCATTCCCTCTGCTGCAGTAGCCTATGGCTATATGGGTAGATTGTCATAGCATATCCATTTAGGAAGGAGGAAAAAATGGTCCAGGAGTATGATAGTGGCACAGCGTGTCCTGGAGATGGAGAAAGACTCCAGCTAATAATGCTTTCTAAAAGTGCAACACATAACCATGTAAGCTGCTTGTAGAAAGCTTCTAGGGTCCACCCCCTTCTAGTATGCCATCAAAAAAACAAGAAGGATCCTCGCATAATCATTCTGAAGTACAGACCTGTCACTTTTTCTAAAATATTCTCTGCTTCTTTATAGACCACTTTTGTCATTTCCTTTTAGATGCCTATTTATTGGAAGCTTGATGGGATTGTTTGCCTTGCTTTAAAAAAAAAAAAAAAAAAAAAAAAAGAACCAGGAGACTTTAAGGACTTAGGAAAGGGGGTGGGGGCTGACAAACACCTTGGATCATTTCACCTTTTTCATCAACTTATTTTGAGAACCTGATCAGATCAGTAGCCAAACAAAACTTTCTGTCCAAAGCAAAATTCAAAATGTCAAATCTTACTATTTCTGAAAACTTTAGACTAAGCATCCAGGCAAAGCTTCTCATCATGGTAGCAGTAGCTGTAGCCCTGGAAACTGAATCAGCACAATCTAAGAAGTAGTTATATTCTTACCATAAAGTTCCATCTGTGTTGTCCATCTTCATTCCGTTAACCTGTGGGAATACAGTTCCGAGGCTTGGAACCGACCGTCCGCCTTCTTCCAGCTCAAGACTCCTGACTTGAGCTCCACCTCCCTACCCATAACGCCCTGCTCCCCATAGTACCTCAGATCGAGTTTGCCAAGAAAAACATAACCGCCATCAAACATTAGAACTATTCTAAAAAACATACAAATCAAATGTGTATACATGACATAAGAAAGAAAACATCAGGATAACTTCCTTATCTGATGTTATCCCCTTCATTCCATTAACCTGTGGGACAGAGTCCCCAGCTACTATAATCCAGGGTGGCCATCAAGGAAGGATATTCTGGAGTACAGAAGAAGCAAAGGCACTTCTACTCCTAGATATGGTGTCCAATTTGTAATGCATAACTAAAGTATGGGGGTGGGGGGGGGGGGTTGACCAAGTAGTGGCAGCACAGATGTCCTCAATTGAAACTCTATAGACCAAAAAGTCTGAGATGTGGCCATGGATCTTGCAGAATGGGCCTTTATGGCCCTGGTAAAGGAATACCCTTGAAAGAGTAAATATAGGTAATACAGTCTTTCAGCCATCTCGCCAGCATAACTTTGGTAACCTCTCTACCTTTCTTTGCATTTGAAAAGGAAACATACAACTGATCACACTTCTTGAAGGGCTTGGTTCTATGAATATAAGAATGAAGCTGCCTGTGAACATCAAGCTGTTGCAAAGTATACTCCCCCTTATTTTGATAAGGAAAAAAGACTGGAAGACTGATTGACTGATTACTGTTACTCCATTTAGCCACCTTGAGTAAAAAGAAAGGATTAGAACGCAAGGTCACTATCTTTGTGGAAAATCAAATATGGAAATTTTGCAGAAAAAGCTTGGAGTTCAAACACTCTCCAGGCCAAAGTAATGGCTACTAGAAACAGGGTCTTCCAGGAAAGAAACTTCAAATCCACAGTGGCTGAGGGTTCAAAAGGGGGATGGACTAAAGCTTGCAAATCATAGTGAAATCCCACGGAGAAGTAGGATATTTCACTGGTGGTCAGAGCATAAAGGTGTCCCTGAGAAACGCTTTGCACAGTTTTGAAGAAGCAAAGAGGTAAGGAATTAAAACCAATGTGAAAACTGGAAATAGTAGCCAGTTGAACTTTAGAGTAACTAGCACCATCCTTGAAAAGGGAAGCCAAGAAGTCTAACACGACTGTTACCGGGGCTGTATCTATCTGTTTTTGCTCAGCCCAAAAAGAAAATCTCTTCCATTTGCTCTTGTAAATTTTCTGCGTGGAAGCCCTACGAGATTAAATCAATATTTCTCGAATGTGGAAAAACAGCCAGGGAGATCCAGCCATCATCAGAAGTGGAGAAGCCATGTAGTTAATTTCAGCCCCTGAATATTTGGATGTGGATGCTCTGATGGATGAGTGTGCAGATCTGGACTCGGATCCAATGTAATCGGAGGCAAACCAGGTGAGACCAAAGAAAGGTGAACCAGGTTTGTCAAGACCAAAAGGGGCAATGAGGATTACTTTGCTTTACAACTTGACAGCTTTCTGTAGGAACTTGGGGATCAACGGAAGAGGAGGAAAGGCATAGAGCAGACCGGAGAGCCAAGCATGAACAAGAGCATCCCTGGGAGTCTGTCCCTGAGGAGGGATCAAGGCAAAATACCTGCTGAATTTGCTGTTGAAGGGGGAGACAAAAAGACTGCAGCAAGGATAACCCCATTTCTGGAAGATCTTGTCAACCATTTACTGATTCTGGGAACACTCGTGAGGCATCAGTAACAGTCGGCGGAGCCTGTCAGCTAAAATGTTGGACTCCCCCAGAATGCGTGTTGCTACCAGAAAGTGGGTGGTAGAAATCGCCCACTGCCACACTCTCATTGCTTCTTGATAAAGGGGGTAAGACCTGGCCCTCCCTGTTTGTTGATGTACAAAGCCACTGACATTTTCTGACTTGACTGCAATAGTCCCCTTAGGTAGAAAGCCATCTTGTTCTTGGAACACCACAAGAACCGCTCTCATCTCGAGTATAATGATATGCAATTTGATCTCCTAGGCGTCCACGTGCCTTGGACTGTAAGGCCCAGACAATGCCCCCACCCACCCAAATTGGGAGGCATCCATAGTCAATGTGGCATTTGGGGAGGGAAGAATGAATGGGCAACCTTGAGTAACTTCCGTGGAGTGAAGCCACTAAAGTATAGACTCCTTGCACACATGAGACAGACTGATGGGAAGATTCAAAGGATTCTTGAGAAGCGACCATTGTACCGCTAAGGTCCACTGTAGTATCCTCATGTGAAAACGTGCTATGGGTATCAGAGTTATGGCTGTGTTCAGAACTAGAGAGGCCAGGGGTTTTGGAGTGGTCAAGATCTGGCTGATGTGAAATTTTACGTTTGATACCCTGTCCATCATGACACAAGCATAGGATGTCCTTGTGTCTAGACAGGCCCTTATGAAATCTATGGCTTGTACTGGATTCAACTGTTACTTCTGTATGTTGATGGTTATCCCTAGGGTTTGGGCTAAGTTGAGAAAGTAATCTCTGGCCTGAAAAAGTAGATGCCTGGTTGGAGTGGTCAGGAGCCAGTCATCCAGATATGGAAATATCTGATAACCTTGCAGTTGTAGATGAGCTGCAACTACTGCTAGACATTTGGTGAATACCCTGGGGTCTGTGGTGAGACCAGACAGACCCACTCCCTGGGGGCTGAGGTGAGATCAAACGGATGCACCCGGAACTGGTATTGACTGGCTCCCAGCCTGAAATGCAGAAAACACCTGGAGTGTCTATCCATTTTGATATGGTAGTACGCATCCTTCAAGTCTACAGAGCACATCCAATTGCTCATCTTTAAGAGAGGTAAGATGGACTGAATCATGACCATTCTGAACTTTCTGTGTTTCACCAATTTGTTCAGAGAGGTCAGATCCAGGATAAGTCGCAAGTCCCTTGTTTTCTTTGGTAGTAATAAAATATGGAGTAAACGCCTGATCCAACTTAATTGGTGGGGGAGAACCTCTTGGATGACTCTTTTTATAGGTTCATAGGTTAATAGGTTTATACTAGGCTATCTGCTCTAAGGCATTTATAAGCCTAGCCCAAATTTTTGTGGCTTACACCACCCCTTATATGAAAAAATACTGTGCCTATTAGTTTGTTGTGCCTCTGTCCAGCAGTGACACAGAGATGATTCCCGGGGTAAACCTACGATCTCCCATCCACAGGTCAAGATTTCTCTTGAACAGAGCCAGCGAGGTGCTCTGCCTCACATGGACCAGGATTTTATTCCACAGCATAGGGAGTCTCTGAGTGATAAATCTATCCCTCCAGCACGTCCTATTTATATCCGTGCTAAGGTTTAAGTCACTTGCTCTAGTGGTTTTGGTGGATTTGGATTTTTTGAGGTGGAGCATGTCCATTAATTCCGGGTTGGACATGGCCTTGTATGTCAGGCACATGTCACCTCTGAGCAGACGGTATGCGACTGAATAGAGCTGGAGTTTCTTCAATCTGGCAGCATATGACAGATTTTGGAGTCCCTTTATCCTTTTGGTGAGGAACTTTTGGGGTCTCTCCAATTGCTGCAGATGTCGGGTGAGATACATCCCGAATGGGGCATTGTACTCGATCATTGGTCTGATAAGTGAAGAGCACAGGGGAACAATGACCTCACTAGATCTGGATGTGAATCCCTTCATGATCAGGTGGGCAATGTAGAAGGTCTTTCTAACCACTTTAGCAACGTGAGTGTCAAAAGAAAGGCCACTGTCAACCTGGGTCCCCAGGTCCCTGATAACCTCTTCTGTGCTTAGTGGATTGCCACCTATATGGTAGCTTGGGGTTACCTTGTTTTTCCCGAAGGGTATGACTATACATTTTTTGGTGTTTAACTTCAGGCCATGGCTCTGGCACCAGCTATCTGTTTCCGTGAGTCCCTTCTGAAGGATATCCGTGTCCGATGCACTTTCCACTATGGCCAGTTTGCAGTCGTCTGCAAACTTTGTCAGCCAAAGTCCTCCCATGTTGACCTGTACTTCTGAGAAGTAGATGCCGAACAATAGGGGGCCAAGGACCAAGCCCTGTGGGACACCACTTGTGACCGGCTTGGAGTCTGACATAGCGCCAGCAACTCTAACCCTGTGAGTTCTGTCCTTAAGCCTGTTTGCAACCCATCTTGTGACATATGGGTTTACATTTAAGCTGGTAAGTTTTTCTACAATACCCGAGTGGGGTATTGTGTCGAAAACCTTTGCAAGGTCAAGGTAGGCTGTATGGACTGCCTTTCCCTCATCAATGGCCTTTGGTGACTGTTTCGAAGAAGTCGACCAAGTTCAAAAGGCATGATCTTCCCTTGACGAAGCCAAACTGCGTCGGGTTCAATGTCTGCAAGTCCCCTATATCTTTGTTTATGAGCTCCATTATGATCCTCTCCATAGCTTTGCAGACTAGACTTGTTATGCTTATGGGGTGGTAATTACCAGGGTCCGTAGAGGCACCGCCTTTGTGGAGTGGGACCACAGTTGCCGTACGCCACTCCTTGGGCACGTATCCTGTGGTAAGGCTGAGATTAAACAGCTGCCTTATGTGCGGGTTTTAATTCCTCATTTAGCTCATGTAGCACACAGCCGGGGACACCATCCGGTCCCATTGATGCTGTGTTTTTAGCTTTAGAGAGAGCAGCTTTCACCTGCGCATTTGAGATGTCTGGGAGGCTACACTCCGCTGGGATAGTTATCTCTCCTTTGGGGGGAGAGGGGGGTGAAGTTTGCACTGAACCTGTCTGCCAGTATGTTGGCAATGTCTGTGGGTTCAGTGAATTTGTATCATTTTGGACTAATTCTGAGCATATCTGGGAGTTTCCACCCAGGTTCCTAACATAGCTGAAAAAGGCCTTATGATTGTCCTTTGAATCCATGGCAATTTTTCTCTCAAAATTGGCCTTAGTTGATTTTATGAGTGCTCGTATTTTTTTACTAATTAACTTTTTTAGCAGTAATGTTTTTATTTCCTGGGATGCTTCCTCCTCTGACTGGGTGAAACTTCAGGGAGGTGAAGTTTTTGTTTGGTAATGTCAGAAAAGGGAATGAAGTATCCTCTGGATAAGATCCTTAGCACACAATTGTCATTTGTGATGGCCTCCCAGGCTTCTTGGTGCAAAGAGAAACATCCCCCAACTGCTTCCAGAGGAGAGCAGTCGGGCAACAGTTCAGGATTGCTGCAAAGGCTTGCCTGGGTCAGTGTCCAGTGACCCCTGATTTTGCGGACTCCCTCTGTTGTGTGAGAAGCATCCCCTCCTGCCTTGAGAAGTGTCTCCATGAATGTCCTGGAAAAGGCCCTGCCACTTCTGAAACCATGTCTTCTTACTTCCACACTGGTTCCTGGAGAAGGTCTGTTGTGGAACAGAAAAATGGATTCTGACAGCAGACAGAGTCTTGCCATCTTTCTCACTCTGGGATAAAATGTCATGTACTGTGGGGGCCCAAACAAGGTGGAGCCATCAAAGGAGGCATTAATAAAGGACTGTTTGAAAGGCTCTACATAACTGCACAGCCTCATTCAGGCATGGCACAGTGCAGCAATGCTGGAACAAGCCTCCCATGAGGCACCCTCTGCAGTGTGAGAGAAGCCTCATGGACGCATTGGCTAAGGAGCGTATGTTGGCCAGCCTAGAGGAAAAGGACTCCCGTTCCTCAGTAGGCAAGGACTCTGGGACCAAGCTAGAAAGTTCCTTGACTAAGTCCCTTTGTAGCCAGGTAAAATGTGACAAACAGTTCAATGCCCTAAGTGCAAAGGTAAATGAGGCGTAGACTCTCTTGACAAATCTGTTCAATGCTTGGGAGTCTCTATTCGGGTGTGGACAGAAGAGATTTCCTGATCCAGCTCCTTCTTGGTGGCTGCTGCCACAACCATAGCATCTACAGGGTTTTGTTTGGTCCAGAAAGACATCAACCAGAGCCCTCAAAATTTTGTTGGTGCTTTTAGGGACTGGTTCCACTGCATCTGGCTCCTTCCCAGCCCTTGATAACACCAGCTGGATGAGTGGGTCAGCCGGGAGGAGACACCCAGGTAGCAGATGGGCTAGACCCAAAAGCCTCCAACATTACTGATTCCTCCAGGGAAGGGTTTTGGGCAGACCATCCACCCCTCTGGAGAAGGATGTCTCCAAAGGAGTCCTTGTTGGGTCATGATTTAGGAGATCCTTCACCTTCCTCTAAATCAGTATCTGTAGTGAAAGATTCCATAGGGGTATTCATATGCCTCCTCTTTCATGGTTCTCTTCTGATGGAACTCCTCGGAAGGGTGCTCTGGGGAGGTGTCAGAAGAAGCCTGGGAATTAACTGGGGGAATGGTTTGGAGGCTTTACAGGACTGGCTGTCCATGTGGCAACTCAGGCCTCAGGCACAGATCAAGTATGAGGTGGGAGATGTTCCATAGAGATATAGAGATAAATGCCATGGATCTCCTAGGAATGGAGAGGACCCTCTCCATGACTTCGAATGCAGAAGGGCTTTGAACCACCTAGAACTGTCCCACCTGAGCTGAAACCACCGGAGCAGACACCTCCCAGAGAGTATGAGCCTCCTTCTCTGAGGGGGAAGTCAGACCCGAGCTGTCGAAGGCTAAGGCACCTAAGGGGAAGAGATGGCTCTGAAGCTATGGAGTCGAAGTTAACCCCCCAGAACCAACCTCAATGCTACACTACTGAGACATGCTCAGAACCAAGCAGCCAGAGCCAAGCAAGTTGAGGAGAAATTCAGAGGCAAAGAGAAGATCTCTATCGGCCCCAACATCCCAGCACCAGGATCCAATGGAACTAACAACTCTGAAACTAGGGGTTGAACTGGACAAGAGCCACCAGTTGGAATGGGGAAACCCTCATGGATTCAGATGTGGATGGAGCGACACAAGCCCCATCTGGATCTGTGTCTCAAGAAATTGCCTCAGGAGCTTACATCTTTGGAGGTCAGACTTCGGGAAGACCCATAGGAAGTAGTGGAAAGGGGTCTGGAGAATTTCTGTGGGGAACAAAACAGAGACCTTGCATAAATGGGTAAAGTTCACCCCAGTGCTGAGACTGTAGGAGTCAATGCTGTGGGAGCACCACTTGGCCCTACTACACTAGAGGATGAATGGGGAGGAGGAGAGACATTGGCCACTGAGCTTGGAACACAGCGAGTTGGTTCCAAAAATCCAAGATTGCATGGAAGATGGTCTTCTGGACTCCTGCAACTCCCTGGGCTTTTTAGGAGGGTCTTGAGCCCTTGATGTAGAAGGCATCCCCGAGGTGGCATAAGGAGGAAGCAGCCCCTTTAAAATCAGTTTACTCCTCCTGCCCGCCAGAGCCCAAGGATGAAAAGTCCTGCAAATATCACAAGGGGCATCCAAATGCTGAGGCCCCAACAGTGCATGCACTCCCTGTGGATGTCAGATAAGGGGATCCTCCTCCCACAGGAAGTGCACTTTTTAAAACTTAGTAGCTTTAGATCGGCCATCAGGAAACAGAAACTGAAAGGAAAAGGCAAAAAGAAGAGACAAAACTTTTTTTTTTTGAAAAGACCTGATGGACAGAAACCCAAAAGCTAGATAGAAACTACAGAAAGAAATAGAAGAGTGACAGGTAGGGAAAGAAAAGTACAGTTGTGTACACTTACCATAAATGTAGATGTTCGAGTGTATTCACTGTTGCAGTCATTACATTTGGGCAATCTGCTTGCAGGTTGCCCTCAGTCGGCCTGATTAACAGAGTCTTGGGTCCTGCATCAGTTGCTGTCCCTTCTTCCATGACGTCAAGTCGTCAGGGGTATAAAACATGCAGCCGATGCCAATAAATCAGTTTTTCTTGCCCCAGATGTCAGGTGCCCCCCTAATGGGAAGCAATTAAACATAAAAGCACAAAGGTATACCTCCAACAAAAAAGCAAATACACCAAAAAGGCTTTTAAAAGCATAGTAAAGGAAAGTAGAGGTATAGTCAAAGGAAGATAGGGAGCAGGAGGGAGGGTAACCAGGACTGCAACAGTGAATACACTCAAACATCTACATTTATAGTAAGTGTACACAACTGTACTATGTTCTTCATGTTTCACTGTTGCAGTCATTACATTTGGATAGATTCCCAAAGCTAAGGTTGGGAGGAGGAGTTTAGATAGCATTAGGGCCAGCTATAAGGCCCTGCAAGACTGCAGTGGCAAAGCCAGCTCTGGATTTAGAGAACACTGGAAAATAATAATGCTTGGTGAAAGTATGTACAGAACTCCAGGTAACAGCTTCTAGGATGTCCCTGGTAGGAACGGCACTGAGAAAGGTTGTAGACGTAGATGCAGCCCTGGTGGAGTGAGGTCTGATCCCCTGGGGGATAGGTTTTCCATGGTGCTTATAGCAGAAATGAATGCAATGGCTTATCCATTTAGAAATGGTTTGTTTTGAAATAGCTTTCACCCCTTTGCCCCTGCAGCAAATGCTACCAGCCGTTGTTCAGATTTCCTTTGAGGTTTAGTCCTGTCCAAGTAGAATCTAAGTTGTCTGTGCACATCTAAGGAATGCAGTATCCATTCCTCTTTGTTCTGTGGTTTGGGAAAGAAGATTGGCAAATGAATGGACTGATTAAGAGCTACACTGGATACCACCTTGGGCATGAAGGATGGATTGGTTCTGAGTGACACCCTGTCCACATGAAAGATCATGAAAGGCTCCACTGCCATAAGGGCATGTAATTCAGAGGTCCCAGGCTGAGGTTGGAGCTCTCCTGGGTGGTCTCAAATTTTTGGCCCCTCTGAGGAACTGATTGAGCAGTGGATGAGAGAAGAGGGGGGGTTCTGTGTTATAATGGAGCGGAAATGGCTGAGGTGTGGATTTTAATGGAGAAAAAAGACAAGCCCTTGTGAAGCATCTCAGTTAAGTATTGTAAAATCTGGGGTAAACTGGGTGCTGCTGTGCTCATCCCTTGAGATTGGTTCCAGGCACAGAATCTTTTCCATTTTTCAGCATAAGATTTTCTAGTACTAGGCCTCCTTGCTTCTAAGATGACATCCATCACAGGTTTGCTGAGGGATAGTAAAGGAGAGTTTAAGTAATTAGCCATGCTGCAAGGTTCAGTGTTGGAAGCTGAGGGTGCAGAATCTGGTTCTCCTGCTGAGACAGCAGGGAAGGAGTCTGAGGCAGGTGCCATGGAGATAACCATGACACACTGCGTAGGAGGGGGTACCAGTGTTGGCGCGGCCAGTCTGGAGCAATCAAAATCATCCTTGGTTTGTCGTTTGATTTTTAGTAGTACTTTGGAGAGCAGGAGCAGAGGGGGGAAGGCATAGACTGATAGGTTTTTCCAGCTGAAGGAGGACACAGCATCCACTTTCCAGGCTTGTTTGTGGGGAGTCCTTGTGCAAAATTTGTCCAATTGGTAGTTCTGGGGAGAGACAAACAGGTCTAGATCTGGGCTCCCCCATTCGCTTGTCAACATGTTGAAAATCCTTGGTTCCAGTTTCCACTCATGTGGGTCCATGAGGTTTCTGCTTAGTCAGTCTGCCAGGGTATTTAATTTTCCTGGCAGGAATTGAGCTTGTAGGTGCACTTGGTAGCTCAAGGCTGTGTTCCAGAATGCCATGGCTAGTCTGCAGAGGGGGTAAGAATGTGTACCCCCCTGCTTGTTTATGTATCACATAACCATGGTGTTGTCCATCTTTACCATTAGTTGTCCTGGAAGAATGTAGTCCTTGAAGGCTGTCAGAGCATTCTGTACAGCTAACATTTCTTTTTGATTGATATGCAGGTACATTTGATTTGGGTTCCATTTGCCCTGAATACACTTCCCTGCCAGGTGAGCCCCCCATGCATAGTCTGACGGATCTGTTGTTAGGGTTTGGGCGGCAGGGAGTGGTGTGAAAGGTAGTCCCTTGTTTTGGTGGCAGGTCTCTGCCCACCAAAGGAACTCTAGGCATAGGCAAGGTATGATAGGAATCGTTGTTTCTAGGCTGTGAGAATGTTGACACCATAGGCTTTTTAGATGCCACTGTAGTTTCCTCATATGCAGTCTTGCATATGGAATTAGAAGAATGCAGGAGGCCATGAACCCCAAGGCTTGTAGTATTTGTCTTGCAGATAGCAGGGTTTTTGAGGTCACTTGTTTGAAGTAGGTCATTAAATGAATTTGCTTTTCTGGCGTGAGGTAAGCCATCTGGGAAGTTGTATTCAAGCTTGCTCCCAGGAATGTAATTTGTTGTTAGGGTACCAGTTGTGATTTATTTTCATTTATAGTGTACCCCAGACAAGTTAGAACCCTTTTTACAAAGGCCAGATGATTCAAAAGTATGTCCTGGCTTTCTGCCTGAATTAGGCAATCGTCCAGGTATGGGTATATTTGAATACTTCTTTGCCTGCAAAATGCAATAACTGGAGCTAGGCACTTTGTGAATACCCTAGGCACAGTAGATAAGCCAAAGGGCAGTGCAGAGAACTGATAGTGTGTGTAGCCTGCTTTGAAGCATATGTATCTTCTGCAAGATTCCCTGATTGGGATGTGCAGGTATGCTTCTTTTAAATCTAGTGTTGTCAACCAGGCATCTTTGCCTAGCATAGGAAGTAATTGGTGAAAAGTCAGCATCTTGAATTTAGGAATCTCCAGAAAGGTGTTTAGAGTAGACAGGTCCAGGACAGGACACCATGATTTGTCTTTTCTGTGTACCAGGAAAAGTCTTGAGTAGAAACCTTGTTCCTTTTCCTCTTCTGGTACCAGTTTAATAGCCCCCATGCTTAAGAGAGAAAGTACTTGTTTTTGGGCCTCTGCCCACTGATTTGGGGGTAGGTCCGGCCACCCACTTGGTGTTGGCAACATGTGGAAGTGAAATCTGTATCCCTGGGACACTATATTTAAAACCCATTTGTCCTGGGTAATGAGTTCCTAGTTCTTTGCATGAAGAGCAATCTTTCCCCCCCAAACGGGCAGTCAGAAGATAAGTGCTTGGAAATTTTAAAAGGAAGTCATTGAGACAGTTTACCACAGGAGGGAGTCTTATTATTCCCAGACTTGGAAGTGGAGGCCCCCAACTGCTTAGTTCTGACAGTCCCCTGGGACTGAAACCTGGGGTTTTTGCTGTGTCTGGGTTTGGCTTGAGAAGACCTGGAAGGGGCTGGAAAGGACCAATTCTTAGAGGGCCAGTGCCTACTAAATCTAGAAGGCTGAACTTGTAAAAAATCTTTTAACAGTTTGAATAGATTTAGCTTTATCTTCCATCTTTTTAAGAACTTCTTTAGCCTTGTTGCCAAACAGGCGGTCCTGATTTAAAGGAGCATCCAACAATTTAGCTTTAACATGATCAGGCAAAGATTGCTCCTTAAGCCAAGCATGCCTTCTAAGCACAGACCCAGTAACAGCAGCCCTGCAAGAGACCTCTAATGAATCAAAACCACATTGCAATGTATGTTTTCCAACTTGTTCAGCAAAATGCATTAAATCCTATAAGTCTTTATTTTCCACACAGTCAGGAATCAACATCATTTTCTGTTTAAGCAGTCCAATAACATGTTGCCGATATTTTAACATATGAAATTGGCAGTTTAAAGCTCTAATGGCCAAGGTTGCTGAAGTGTAAACCTTTTTACCCCATCTATCCATCTCCCTGGTGTCTCTATCAGAAGGGGTAGGATTTTTAGCAGTAGAAGCCTTAACGCCCTTGGGCCCCTGTGAAATAGTCTCTGGATCTGCAATAGGATTTTTGAAAAGGAACTTGTGGGACTCAGGGACCCTGTAGTATCTGTCAGGTTTACTGGGAGCAGGAGGCAGGGAATCAGGGACTAAACTGGATTCCGAGAAAGCATAATCAACAATGTCTAGTACAGGAGGAATAGCCAAAGGCCTCTGCTGAGGTAGGAGAAGGAAATCCCTAAGCCTCTTTTTTGAATCAGAAAATTCCTGGCTTTCCCAGTGGAAATGCACCCTTAGAGAATTGTAAGGTTTCCCCAAAAGAAAAATCCTCAGGAGGGGAAGCAGAGGGAATAGAGTCCTCTGCATCAGAATTCTCATATGTAGGTAAGGACAAATCCAGGTCATCAGAAGAGTCAGAAAAAACAGAACCCTGATCAGAAGATTCATAATCAAGCTCAGTCCTAGGCCTCTTAGAAGGGGGGGGGGGTGGCTAATCCTGATTAGAGTTATTAGATCTTCAGCCATTCTTATCATTTGTTTTTTAGGCATAGAGGCCTGAGCATTGGATTTTTAGACATGGATCAAGATTTAGGCCTTAGTAATGAAGGAGGCGTTGATTTAATATGCAAGTCCGTAGGCCTGAATACACCCTCAGAAGCCGGTGCCTGCACAGCGGCTCCGGACCCATCCAAGGTAGAGACATCCACGGGTACCATAGTTGAAGCATCTCGCGGCATACCGAACTCTGAATGGATCTCAGTAGAGGCCTGCGAATCAGAAGTAGCGGGTATCAGGGGCTGCGAAAGCGCCTCACTAAGTACCGGCAAACTGGCGACTGGCTTAGGAGAAGCATCGTCAGCAGTTTTGGACCTCGGCGGCCTGTCTCTGACTTTATCTTTGCGTTTTTTCGGAATCCCGGTAGTCAGATGGCTAACCTACGACATTTCTGGATAATTAAACCGAGAACTGAAATATTTAGAAGCAAAAATATACAGACAACGGATAGTGCACTGATTAGCACAAAACCAACAGCAAGGTACGTTGTGGTCAGGGCCTAGTCAAGAAATACAGTACAAATGGAAATCATTATGAGGTATTTGCTTTCCACAAGTAATGCAATTATTAACTTTAGCGGACATCAGTAAGGAGCAAGAAAAAGTTTCCCCAACGGGGTACTTAGCTTTTAGTTTAAGACTTTGGTTCTGAAACTAAAAAATGAAAATTTCAGGAGTCTGCCTACCGTCACTTGCGAACTGCTTCTGCTTCGGGCACTGCACGGCATAAAAGACTGATGTAATGGTGTCAGCTCCATGTTTTATACCCCTCACAACCTGACGTCATGGAAGAAGGGACAGCAACTGACGCAGGACCCAAGACTTTGTTAATCAGGCCGACTGAGGGGAACTGCAAGCAGATTACCCAAATGTAAAGACTGCAACAGTGAAACATGAAGAACATCAACCAGCAAAAAACACTTAAAAAACACTCAGAAAAGACCAAGAAGAGGAGCTCAATGCAAACTTGAGGCACAGCAAATGAGATCAGGGGTACTGTGGGGGAGTGGGGCATTATGGATAGGAAGGAGGAGCTCAAGTCAGGAGTCTTGAGCTGGAAGACGGCAGCCAGTCGGTTCCAAGCCTCGGAACTGTATT
The DNA here is from genome assembly GCF_019279795.1 of Protopterus annectens. Lineage (NCBI taxonomy): Eukaryota > Metazoa > Chordata > Ceratodontiformes > Protopteridae > Protopterus > Protopterus annectens. The sequence goes on along the minus strand of NC_056730.1, from coordinate 527,580,130 downwards.
CTGACAGGTTAATGGAATGAAGTGGATAACATCAGATCACACTCTTCAAAGTAAGTTTAGGCACTTGAGAAAGAGAAGTAATAACAAGATTTAGAAAGATCCCACTTTCTAAAGATAAAGTGGCAGAAATTTTTCTCAAACTGCCCAAACAAGTCAACAAATACTTCAACATATGAACCTGATAATTAAGGATCCTGAAGACTAGTGTTGAAGAAAAGTACACTTTTTTCAAATATGTCAAAACTTTACCATCCTTGTCAGAAGGTGAAAGATTAGCATTGACCAGAACTTTATTAGCAGCTAGAGAAATAGTTGCTGGATCAGACGTGAAGTACAGATGTGTAAGAACTTACAGTAACAGCAGATGTCCTACAGATCACTGATGCAGTATTCCAAACAGATAGATTTTCACCGCTGATGTCAGGCTGGTTACCAAAGCCTAAGCCTTCCCAGTAGCATATGTCTGGTGTATGATCTCCGCTTGCAAGTGTAGGGGTTTATAAGCAGGCGTATGAGCACAAATCTTCAGATGATCTCCTAGCCAGCAGACTCAAGACACCGGAGTGAAAAGTAGTCAACTAGGAGGGGCACAGCAAGAGAAGAGAAGGCCTTCCTCAGTCCAAGGGTCTGAGAGACAGTGAAGCTGAGAGAAGGAAGAAGGAAATTGGCAAAGAAAGGGAAAAAGGAGGGTGAAAAGGAATACTGCAACAGTGATCAGTAAGACATCTATTGTTATGGTAAGTTCTCACACAAATGCAGTATGTCCTGACTAACATCACTTTTTCAGTATTCTAAACAGATGGGTGGTTTAAAGAAGAGAGGATGGCTGAAAATGGTGAGAACTGTCCAACAGGCCAGAAAGGACCGACCTGGCAAATGTGTTCTTGAGTTCCATTTACATTGTCGACAGGGCTTGTTCATCAAATGCCCTTTCATCGACACAAACACCAAACTATCAAAACTTTGAACAGCCACCTAAGCAAATTTTTCCCAGGGGAAAAAATTGCTTGTTCGTCAACAGGAATTTGCCCTTTCCTCCACTATAGTGTGATCTCGGAGTTGGTACATTTAGTTATAGGGGGTGGGGGGGGGGGCAAAGCCCCCCACTTCGCAGAGTGTGACACTTGTTTTCTTAGTTGTTGGCCAAGCAATTTTTTTCCCTGGAAAAATATTTGCTTGTGTGTCCATTCGAAGTTTTTGTAGTTTGGTGTTTACATGTTGATGAAAGGGTTTTCGATGAATATCCCTTTTGACAATGTAATACAGACTCAGTATCCTAGACCTAGTACAGGCATCAATTCTGAAGTGTTTAGTGAAAGTGTGCACAGAAGACCAAGCAGCAGCTTTCAGGACTGGTCTGGAATCTACCTCTTTGTAGAAAGCTTCAGAAGAGGTTATTGCTCTAGTACAGTGAGCCCTTGGAAAAGAGAGCAAAGATTTGCCACTGTGTGAGTAACAAAAGGAAACAGACTAAGAAATCTAGTTTGCAATTGTCTATTTGGGTACTAGCTGGCCCAGTTTAGAGTCCATGGAAGAGACAAATAGTTGGTCTGACTAATGAACAGACTTAGTCTTGTCCAGACAGAATCTTAGTTCTCTCTGCACATCTAGGGAGTGAAGAAGCATTCTACCCCTGTTCTGTGGATTTGGAAAGAATGTAGGCAAATTGATGGCCAGGCTGAGTGATCTCTCATTTACCACGTCTGGCACAAAAGAGGGACTGACTCCGAAGGACACTATGTCTTTATGGAAAATAAAGGGAAGAATGGATATGAGTGCCTGTAGTTCTAAAACTCTGCTAGCAGAAGGAAAAGTGCAGAATTTGAGAGTATAAGAGGCATGTGGTGGGGCTTCTTGCCTCCTGAAGAACCCGTTGCACATCTTCAGAAAAACTGAGGTCTGGAATGCATCAGAATCCTACCATTCATAGGCTTAGGTCGAAGGATAATAGGTTGGGATGAAGCAATGTTCAAAGTCTGTTGTGTGATCAGGTCCACTTTGTAGGGTAGCTTGTAGTGATTGCCCCTGGCTAAGTGAAAGCGAAGGGAGAACCAATGCTACCGTGGCCGGGGGGGGGGGGGGGGGTCACAGTAGAATTATTTTTGTTCTTTTTAGATCTTTAAAAGAACTTCTATAGAAGAGGAGGTGCAGGGAAGGCATAAAGAAACTTCCTTGTACACTGGAACAATAATGCATATGTTGTTCAAGCAAAGGGGCAAGGAGTTTTGGTGCAAAATAGGGGGAGCAGCTTGTTACTCTTCAAGGCAAAAAAATGTTTATCTGTGGTGTTCCACACATATGGACAATGTCTTGGAAGACCTGTTTGCTGAGTGCCCATTTGTGGGGTCTTTGAAAGACCTGTAGAGACAGTCTTCCAGGACGTTGTCTTGGGACAGATTGTAAACTGCTTGGCGAGACATACCTGCCTTGATGGCTAGGTCCCAAGTAATCTACGCCAACCTGCATAACTGATATGATCTGGTTCCTCCTTGTTTATGTCTCACACAACTGTTGTATTGTCTGTGAATAGTCTTGGACGCTCTGGTTTCCACAGTTGGTCAAAGACTTGTAGGGCCTGGAGGAAGGCTCTCATCTCTTCCAGGCTGATGTGCTCTTTCTTGAGGTTGTATTTCCAACAATCCTGCACCTTGCGGATTACCTTCCATGTCCCCAAGCCTTGTCTGAGGCAACTGTATACAGCTCTTGACTTGGAGTCTGTACCTTGAAAGCCAGGCCTGGATTGAAGTTCACTTGCACTTCCCACCATAGAATTTCCTTCTCAAGACAAGGCATGAGAGGGCTTTATGTGTCCAGGGGGGCAAGAGTGTCAAGATCATACATTTTTCAGGTACTGATGAATTTTTCTCATATGCAACCTGACTGCTGCTGCCATGAAACCTAGTGCTCTGAGAATCCTCCTGGCTGAACAAGCTTGAAGAGATATTACTGTTTGGAAGGAAGTTGTGAGGCCCTGCACTTTTTATTGGGGCAAGAAGGCCTCAATGCTTTCTGTGTCTAGTTTACAACCAAAGAAAACTAGGCCTTGGGTGGCATGAAGAAGATATTTTTTGAAACTGACAGTGAATCCCAGTTTTTGGATAAGGGTGAGAGTGAATCTGAGATGCTAAAGTAAGACCTGAGGTGAAAAAGCCTAGATTAACAGGTCATCTGCATAAGGGAATATCTGTATTCCCAGAGTCCTGCAAAAGGCTATAAATGGGGCTAGGCACTTTGTGAAGACTTTGTGGGCTGTACAGTGTCCAAAGGGCAAAACAGTAAATTGAAAAAGTGAGCAGTCAGAACAGAATCTCAGGAATTTCCCGCAAGAAGGGTGTATGGGGCTATGCAGCTAGGCATCCTTCAAATCCAAAGATACTATAAAGGCCTACAGAAGGTTAAAGGGAGAAGGGTCTGAAAAGGCAGCATTTTGGAAGTGGGCACCTTGAGGAAGGTGCTAAGCTGGAGGAGATCCAGTATGGGTCTCCATTATCTTTAATTTCTTGGTACCAGAAACAGTCTGGAGTAGAATCCTCATTCCATAAACTGAGGAGGAACTGATTCTATGGTGACTTGGGACTGGAGTTCCCAAAGGATGGGAGGGAGAAGCTTTAACTTGCAGTGGGGTGGAGGTGTAATACATTTGAAGAGAAGCAGTTCTTTCCAGGACATACTGTAACCTTTTTTGAGGATGTTGAGTACCCACTTATCTGAAGTAAACTTCCCAATTTCTAATGGAAAGGATGAGTCTTTTTGAAAGGGAAATGGGAAGATCAACGGAGGGGGATTGGCAAGATACTCACATAGACTTATCTGTGAAGGAATGCCACCCAGATCTGGGATCCCCTTCAGATTTTTCTGGAAATCTTTTTTCTGGGTGCCTTCTTTTGCTTCTTGG
>NC_056730.1:527231235-527271235 GCF_019279795.1 Protopterus annectens | reverse complement strand
ATTTGACTTGTGGATGTGCAGCATTGCCAATAAAGCAGAGTCAGAGATCACATCTGAGCAGTCTGTATGAAAAAGAATAAAGTGACAGTGATTTCAGCCGATCCACATAGGATAGCTGCTGAAAACCTTGAATTTTCTTTGTGAGGAACCTTTGTGGTCTCTCCAATTGCTGCAGGTGGTTTGAAAGGTGCATACCAAAAGGGGCATTGTACTAAATTATTGCCTAATGAGCGAAGAATACAGGGAAGTGACAATGTCTCCTTTTCTTGAGGCAATACCCTTACTTATGAAATCAGTCATATAGAATGCTCTTCTTACCACTGTGGAAACATGGTGATCATAGGCAAGGCTGCTGTCAACCTGAGGGCCCAGATCTCTCATCACTGAGTGCATACTTAGGGTATTGCCACTGATGTGGTAATTTACAGAACATGTTCTTACCGAAAGGGATAATACATTTATTTACATTGAGTGTGAGGCCATGACTTTGGCACCAGTCATTTGTTTGTGTAAGACCATCTTGAAGGATATTGACATAATTTGGAGATTTTTATGAACACACTCAGTTTGCAGTCATTAGCAAACTTTGTCAGCCACAGTCCCTTGGTTTTAGCTTGTACTTTGGAGAAACAGATTCTGAACAGTAGAGGTCCTAGGACTGATCCCTGTGGAACGCTACTGGTTATAGGTCTGCTGTTGGAGGTGGATTCCCCTATTTTGACTGTATGGGTTCCATCAGTGAGCCAGTTTGCAACCCTTCCCACCTCATTATATAAGGGTTGATATCTAGCTGGGAGACTTTGTCAATGATGCCCGAGTGAAGGACAGTGTCAAATGCCTTTGCTATGTCTAGGTAGGATGTATGCACAGATTTCTGCTCATCCAGGGCCCTGATGGCTATCTCGAAGAAGTCCACCAGGTTTAACAGGCATGATCTCCCCTTGACAAATCCAAACTGGGTAGGAGCTAATGTTTGGAGATTACCTATATCTTTGTTGAGAAGGTCCATGATGATGCTCTCCATGGCCTTGCAGATAAGGCTAGTCAGGTTAATAGGTCTATAGTCCCTGGGGTCAGTAGAAACACCACCTTTGTGCAACAGGAAAAAGGTGGCTGTTTTCCATTCAGCTGGGACAAAGCCAGTTCTTAGACTGTGATTGAAAAGAGTACCCAATGGTGATGCTAATTCTTGTTTGAGCCCATGTAGGATGCAGTCTGGGATGTTATCAGGTCCCACTGATTGTGTGCTTTTGGCCTTAGAGGGGGCATCTGTGACCCATTCTTTAGAGATACAAAGTAGGGGACAGATGATAGGGATGTCATGAGGTACATGTGGTACAGAAAGGGGAGTGAAGTTTTCACCATACCTGTCAGCTAACAAGCTAGCTATGTCTCCGGCTCATTATATGTGTTACCATTAACTACCAGTTCAGCGCAAGTCTAGGTCTCACCTTTTAGGTTATGGGTGTAACTAAAGAACACTTTATAGTTGGGCTTTGTTGAGGAAGCTAACATGGATTTGTAGTTAGCCTTGGAGGACTTCACAAAAAATCTTATTTGCTTATTTAAAGCTGAGGAGGGAGTGTCTCCTGTTTAAAGTCTGCTCCTTCTTATTTTTAGACAGCAGTTTCTTCCCTTTATTGTAAAGCCTGTTAATGGAGTTTGTCCACCAGGCAGGTTTGCTCTTCGTTGAAGAGCTTGTTTTGGTCCTAACAGGTACTGCCGAGTCAGTGCAGTTATACAGGTGCTTGTACAGGGCATTAGTGTACAGCTCAGCATAGTTACCAGTTCCGTCTGAGGGGGGTGGTGCAGTGAAGCTATTTATACCATCCAATAAGAGGTTATAATCTGCTTTGGAGAAGGTGTTTCGTCTAGCGGCTGCTGGGGGGTGGGGTGTGTGGTTAGGTGCGATAGTTACTTCAAATGAAATGGATTAGTGGTCAGATCTCACTAGGAATGAACTCACAGTGGGGGTGCTACATTGGTCTCCCACATTTATAAGCACCAGATTCAGGATGTTGGCACCCCTACTGGGGGCGTCAAACAACTGGTCTAGGGCACTGGAGTTGACAAAGTTGAGGAATCTTTAGGCAGGTGAGTTTGAGCAACAGTAATTCACCCAGTCAATGCTAGGGTAGTTAAAGTCACCCAAAACCATGTTGTCGCATGTATCTTTAAAGTTGATCCAAATAGGCAGAGTGGGTGTCCGGATTCAGGAAGGGGGTTCTGAAGCTGGCAATGACTTGAATACATGTCCTGCCAAGAGTTAACTGCACCTGAAGTATCTCTAGGGTATCATACTGTTTAACCAATCTGAAGGCGTATTTATCTTTGATGAATATTGATACACTGCCTCCTATAGCTTTCTTGCCTTCTGTTTGTGGTCTGACTGTGTGGAAGAAGGTGTAACCAGGTATGGCTAGGGTGCTCTCCACAGCCTTAAACCATGATTCTATGGCTGCACAAATATCTGCATTCTCCAGAGAGAGGACTGCTTCCAATGAGTGCAGTTTCATGTTAAGACTCCTAGCATTTAGCAGCATGACCGCAGGGTTGCTTTCGGTTGGTATTTTTACATCGGGAGTTTTGTCCTTGTGAGACTGCCTAAAAAAGGTACTATGGGGTTGGCAAGAACCTTAGCCAGTACCATCTCTGGAAAAGCATCGAGGTCTGTCGATCACATCATCCCAGGCTGACAGATACTGGATCCCCCTTAGATTGACACCAAAAACTAAGCCAATTATTGAAGTCAATTATTTTCTGTTTGTATTGAGGCATCATTCTAGGTGAAGGTAAAATGTTGCTTAAGACTAGTGACATACCTGCCTGAGACACATAGTCCGAGAGCTCAGTCATGTCTCTCTTCATATAGTCCAGAGAGGTACATCTCAAGTCGTTCACACCAACATGGACTATGACAGAGCCATAACAGTACCTTTGAGAGACTTGAGTGCATGTGTGATATGGCGGATCTTTGCACATGATAGTCAGCTAACTGTGACCTTTTCCAGCCTGGTGAGAGGGACATCTGTGTTTCTCACGATGGAGTCACCTATAACTAATATGTCAGGTTAAGTGTTTAGCCTTATGGGCTTAACAAGGTGAAACACCGTATTGCTTGTATTGTGTTCTTCAGAGGAAGTATGTGTAGCATGCTTGTGTTTGTGTTTGTGAGGTCTCTGGTGTTTAGGTAAGTTTCTAGTAAGTACCTCTGCATATGTAGGTATGTGTGATGTGGGTTTAGGTGGAGTAGGTGGTGATGTATGCATCCTGTCAACTCGATCACTTATTGGCATTTGACAAAGTTTGGATTCAAGGTTTTAATATAGTTGCATCTCTCACATGTTGAGTTTATGTGGATTAGAAGTGGAGGGTTGTCTGTGTATATGAGGCAATTGTTACACTGCCCATGTTGACCAAGCTGGCTGGAGAAATTGTGGAAAGTTGTCAATCCATAGTGCTAGGTAAATTTATACGGTCAGAAACAGGAATATGGCAGGAAAAGAGGTCACACATAGGAATAACTAGTGGGTGAGGTGTGTTAGTACTTTAGTGTAGCACTAAGCCTAGTCTCTGGTCAGTAGAGCAGGGCCACAGAAAAACTCAAGACTGTTATCATAATGGGGTGCTTACATGGCTTCACTAGTAATAACTCTTTGCCCAAAAATGTGCTAAAGATGAGGACTACACTAATGGGATATAGCTCTAATAGATTAAAAAAAAAAAAGGATTTTGAATATTTCATGCATACCTGTACGGAAATATTTGTTTCATTCTGTAAGATAAAACTCCCTCAAAGCTGAAAGCACAAGTATATAATTACACAAACAGAAAACCTGCTTAAGGTTTAACGTACAAATTCTTCTTTACCACTAACCTGCATATATTATATGACTCAGAATTTCATTCTTGTACAATCCATGTGGATCTAACCAACACAATGTGTATTTATCCTTCATGCGTCATCTGGATAAGTGAGTTTATTATGTAACACTGCATAACCTAGTTGTGCTCTGTGTCTTACTGCCTGGTAAATGGGAACACAATGCATTTGAAAATTTTATATTGTACACAAGTAAATGATAAAAAACAGAAACACAACAAACTATAAAAACAAGAACAAATGGTAGACCTACCAGACCAAGAAAAATCCACGAGTGTTGTTGAAGGTTTATTGTAAGCGCTTTCATGCACTAACTTCTGTGCACTTCTTCAGACAAAAGAACGAACAACACTAACATCATATATACCATCCAATAATTGTTAAAGTTAATTAATACTAACTGAATTGCACAAATCAATTAAAAATTAAAGCGAACTTTACATTAAAAAAGTTAAGCACAACAATGCATCTTCACGTAGGTTAAAAATTCATAAAAAATAACACACAATTAGCTTTCCAGCGCTTTCAACCTAAGCAGACATTTAATAGAACACAGATCATTGATCCCTGTATGAACATATGCATTGGTTTTTAATTGCCATAATAACTCTTGCTCCTCTAATTTCAGATGCCAAGGCCCTCCCCTTGGATTTCTACAAACTTGTCGAACCACTGTAAATTTAAATGTATGGGTGCTAAATTCATTGATATGCCTCGCTAGGGCGTTAGTGAGTGTACCTTTAGATATCGAGTATGTATGTTAGTAGATACGCTGTTTTAGTTGACGCTCAGTTTTACCCAGATAAAAAAACTGGGCATAATTGGCAAGAGGCCAAATATACTATGCCTTGGCTGGTATATATGGTGTTAGTGTTGTTCGTTTTTTTGTCTGAAGAAGTGCACAGAAGTTAGTGCATGAAAGCGCTTACAATAAACCTTCAACAACACTCGTGGATTTTTCTTGGTCTGCTAGGTCTACCATTTGTTCTTGTTTTTACAAGTAAATGATAAACCTGCAGACACAACACCACCATGGTCAGCATTTTGCATTCTCACTGAATAATTCTTGTTGAGAAATTAAAATCAAACTACATTAGAATCAACTTAAAACTTATGATTCAATGTGAAAATTAAAACTTGTCTTTAAATTTTAAGAACTGATATCCGCCAACCACAAATTCCAATGACAGTAAGGGGTACAGTATCACAATTCACTCTACTGCAACCCCTTAATATCTCATGGATGGAATAATATGGAAGGGGCAACTGGGCCTAACAGCATACAACAAATGTGCATTGTTGCCTTGGGTTATGACCAACACCTGCCACACCCAAATAAGATTTACAAAGATAAAGCTTCATAGCATAGTTATAAACTACTGTTTTCCTAGGACTTCACTCAACTTGCTGTCAAGCCCAGTACCTTTCAGTGTTATCTTATTAACAGTCAACAAAATGTGGCTAAGACAACAGACAACATTTTTCAGTAGCAGCTAATAATACCTTTCTAGTAACACGCACCCCTTTCCATATTTATGTCAACATATTGCTAGCAGTTACACCAATCTAGCAAACCATGAAAACAATTACAGTCCATAGTTCAAATAAGCCAAGCATAAAATAAAAAGGTTCATAAGTTCATACTAGTCTAATGATCACCAGGGTCTTTACAAGCCTAGCACCCAATCCAGTTTTGTCCCAGAGTTTCGTGGACACACATATGGTGGGGTATTTTATTAAAGGAGTAGAAAATGTTATGTAGAGGGTGTAGATCAATATCTGTGTGTTATGTACCTTTAAGAAGCTATCCAAGGGCTTGCACAAGTGTATAAATACCGAGCACGTGCAAGCTACACTGACATATTGTAGTAAGCTGTTGAGCTGTAAGCATTTATGTATGTAAGGTCTGTCTTTTACTTATTTGTTCATATTTTATGATGATGCTATCCATCTTGATGTGTTTCTATGTATTAAAGCATCTAAACGAAATACCCCACCTGCCTGTCATCTATGTTAGAGACGAGCTACATGGTGTCAGAAATGGCATGTCTAAAAGGCATGAAGTTAGAGACGGAATGGCTAAAACAACTTAAGAAACTTCCTTGGAACTGGAGGAGTATAGAACAGTGAATTATCCCTAAAACGTGGATACTTTGCAAAACAGGTCAGAAACGAATTTCAGGTATTATAACTTGCTCAGCACTATTTCTTTTTCATAAAATATGAAACGAGGTATACAGAATGTTCTAAATGATATTCACATAAATGGATATGTATGATATTGATAAAAATGTTTGAATTACTATGGAAAAGGTTTGAAATAAAGTCTGATAACTAATAAAATAAGGGGAAACTACCGCATTTTCGCAAAGCACATATTTTTCGCATTAAGCAAAGATATCCAAGTTATCAGAAGTGTATAAAGTGTTTGCATGTTTGTGCAGTGTTACAGTAAAGCTACTTCGCAAAAGTACAGCCATTACAGGGCATATTTTGCAGAATACAGTATTATAAAGCATATTTTGAAAAGTACAATATTTCAAAGAGTTTATTGTGCATTTGAATGTTATTACAAGCTCACAGAACAGTTTGTTTGCACATAATTACAAAGGCCATATTTTCAGTGAGTGTGTATACTTTGTGGGCATGGCAGATGGATTTCTAAAACACAGTGTACTAGTGTTTGACAGTAATATTGCACAGAACTGGAGAGTGTTTGAGCAAGAGTACGAAATTTTCATACAGGCTACATTTTCTGATAAAGATGATCACACAAAGGCATTCATTCTGCTTAACTTAGCTGGGTCAGAAGCCATAGAAAGGGAACGTTCATTTGTGTATGCACCTGCTATCTATACCACAGAGGGGGGGGGGACCATCATATTGTTGTGCAGGCTAAGTCAAGGGAAGACCAGAGTGCTTAAAATGTAAATTTAGAGAAATGTGTAATCCCCAGACGAATGTTGCAATGGAAAGGCACTTATTTTATACAAGGGATCAAAAGCCTGGTGAAACTTTTGCAGCATATATAACCAACTTGAGAAATAAAGCTAAAATGTGCAGATTTGGTGATTTAAAGGATGAGTTGACAAAGGACAGACTTGTGTGTGATATTAAAGATGATGCTGTCAGAAAGATTGTGCTTTGTGACAGTGATTTAACTATGAATAAGGCCACTGAGATTTGTCAGATATATGAGCTCACAGAAAAGCACACAAATATGCTTGCAAATGAGAACAGCTCTAGAAGGCAGGGTGATAAAACTCATGTGGATAGTATGCAGCATGTTATTAAAAGAAACAGGCACATGACAGCAACTGTAGCCCCTGCAGCACTCACAGGTAAACCCCAGAGCTTTCCAGCAAATTCCAGAGTTCACACAGTCTCAGTGAAGTCAGCAAACTCAAAGCATGGGCCACAACCTAGTTTCATTGCCAACTGTTGTAACTGTGGTGGAAGTCATGAATCTAAAAGGGAAAACTGTATAGCTTTTGGTCAACAATGACACAAATGCAATACATGGAATCATTTCAAAAGGTTTTGTAAATCAAAAGTCTCAAATTCTTTTGTTAAAAGGGAACTCTAAGAAATGAGTTGATCAATTAGAAAGCTGCAACCCTACTCTTTATGTTGATGGTGGGTTGGTGATTCATGAAACAGTCAATGCAGTAGATTTAAGGGCATAGAATGAAGTATTTTGTACTATTCGGATAAATGACAAACCCACATAGCTCAAAGTTGATACAGGTTCCAAGTGCAATATTAAGTCAGCAGAAACATTTGGTAGCGTGTGTCATGATGTAAGGCTTGATTTGGCAAGGTGTGCAAAGCTTGCTGCTTATGGAAGTAAGGAAATTCAAACCAAAGGCTCAGTAGTGCTTTCATGTTACTCTGCTGGCAGAAGCTATGACTTGTTATTTTATGTTATCAAGAGGTATGTCCAGTCATTATTAGGGCTCAGAGACAGCTTGAAAATGGGACTGCTTTCATTTAATAAGGAAGTCCATCATGTTTAGCTTAAAAGATCACTACTCTAATTTTGCCCAGTATATTTTTTTCTACCTATGCTGATGATCTTTTCAAAGACAAACTAGGCAAACTTCCAGTTGTGTACTCCATGAAGATAGACCAAGAGGACAGTCCAGTTATCTGGCCAGCACGAAAAGATCCAATAGCCATGCAGGACAGAGTCAAAGCTGAGCTAGATAAAATGGTGTGAAATGGTACGATTTGTCCAGTTGCAACTCCAACTGAATGGGTATCTTCCATTGTGGTAGCTCATAAGAAAAGCTCAGATGACATCACATCTTGTGGATCAGTACATATTCTGAACAAAGTGCGAAAAAGACCTCATCACCCAATGTGCATAGTCAAAGAAGTCACACCCTTGATGCTAAATGCCACTGTTTTTTCTGTCTTAGATACAAAGAGTTCATTTTGGAAAATTCAGCTCGAAGAAAAAAAAAAAAAGTTGTTATGTACCTACCATAACGTTTCATGTTAGTTTTTTTCTTCTCGCCTTCTTTCTTGCTGGTTGGGGTTCAGAGCCGATCCTCGGCTCTGACTCGGCCATCTTCAAAAGCTCGAGAGCTGCATACTGGCTAGAGGTCACCCCATATCCCATGATGCCCGGTGCCAGATACCCAGATCTCGTTTGGTAAGTCTAACTGCAGACATAATAATGAAAGGATCCTATCCTGGAATATATAAAACTTACCAAAGAGGCTACTAGACAGGAAGGAATAGCCAGAGAAGTCTCAGCCAGTGAAAAACCATAAGGAACTCTTCTTGGTCTACAAGGATAGGGGCATGGAGGGTGGGACACAAGAAAGAAGGTGAGAAGAAGACAACTAACATGGAACATTAAGTTAGGTACATAACTTCTTTATGTTGTCTATCTCGCCTTCATTCTTGCTGGTTGGGACAGTGTCCCTAGCACCTAAAATCCTGGGTGGCTCATCGGAACAAACTCTTCAGAACAGTGGAACCAAAATCTGCTCTGTTCCTGGAAACCACATCCAACTTATAATGCAAAATGAAAGTATGTGGGTTGGCCCACATAGCCGCAGCACAAATAGATTCCATGGGCAACCTAGCCTGAAAGGCCATAGAAGTGACTAAAGCTCTGGTGGACTGACCTGTTGGTGATTCATGAAACAGTCAATGCAGTAGATTTAAGGGCATAGAATGAAGTATTTTGTACTATTCGGATAAATGGCAAACCCACATAGCTCAAAGTTGATACAGGTTCCAAGTGCAATATTAAGTCAGCAGAAACATTTGGTATCAGTTGATAGATAAATGTGATGATAGAAGTCAACCACCTGGACAAGGTTACTTTTGAGACTGGAAGACCTTGTTTACCCTCAGCATAAGAAAGGAAAACTTGGTCCGATTTCCTGATATCCTTAGTTCTATGCAAATAAAAGCGTAGTTGCCTGTGAACATCTAATTGATGCAATTTATATTCCGCCCTGTTGGAGTGGTTGGGGAAAATTGATTCAAAACTGATTCAAGTTACTCTCTGAAGAGACGTTAGGAAGGAAGGAAGGATTAGTCCTGAGAGTAACCCTGTCATTGTGGAACACTAGGTAAGAAGGACGGGTACAAAGAGCCTGAAGTTCCAAAACTCTTCTGGCTGAGGTAATGGCTACCAGAAAGAGGGTTTTCCAAGCTAAAAACTTCAAGGAACAAGATGCTGCAGGTTCGAAGGGGGGCAAAATTAGAGAAGCTAAAATCAAATTTAGATCCCACAGAGGTGGAGGATCTCTCACTGGAAGCCTGAGCAGAGTGGTCCCTTTGAGAAAGGCTTTACATAGCTTATGAGACATGATATTATTTTCCGACAGGCCAATGTGAAAATTTGAAATTGTAGCTAACTGAACTCTAATTGTAGTGGAAGCGGACCCAGAATGAAAGCGTTCCGCAAGAAATTCCAAAATGTTGTGTATAGGGGCTGAAAAGCGGTCTATACTCTTAGCCTCTGTCCAGAAAGAAAAACGTTTCCACTTACTAGCGTAAGTTTTTCTAGTCGTAGACTTGTGCGATGATAAAATAATTTCGCGCACAGAGGGGCAGATATCTGGAAGACTGGCTAAGGTTGGAAGTGGAGCAACCAAGTAGTGAGCTGGAGAGATTGCAGGGATTGGTGCGGCCCACCTGATTGATGGATCAGAAGGTCTGGAACTAGGTCCAGAGTCCAAGGCTGCTCGAGAAGATGATGATGCAGGAACGGGAACCATATTTGTCGAGGCCAGTAAGGAGCAATGAGGATCATTTTGCAGCCCAATACGGTAGCTTTCTGTATTAGCTTTGGGATTAGGGGAAATGGAGGGAATGCATAAAGAAGTCCCTGAGGCCAATCGTGGACTACAGCGTCTCTGGGGGAATGTCCGGGAAGTGGAAGGAGAGATAAGAAATTGCTGCACTTGCTGTTGAAGAGGGTGGAAAAAAGGTCTCAGCAATGTTGGCCCCATTTGCAGAATATTTGGTCCGCAACTACTTGATTCAGAGACCACTCGTGAGGCATGAGAATTGTTCTGCTCAGCCTGTCTGCTATGACGCTGGACCTCCCAGGGATGTGCGTTGCGATCAGAAACCGTTGGGAAGAGATCACCCACTGCCAGAGTCTGAGTGCTTCTCAACATAGTGGGTAGGACTTGGTTCCGCCCTGCATGTTGATGTACCACACTACTGACATATTGTCTGTTTGAATTGCAATGGTCCCGGTAGGAAGAGAGTCCTGAAGAGCTTGCAACGCTAAAAGCACGGCCCTCAACTCGAAGACATTTATATGCAGATGGTACTCGTGAGGTTGCCAGGTGCCTTGGACTGTTCTGCCTTGATAATGCCCCCCCCACCTGATCAGGGAGGTGTCCGTGGTCACCGTAGCAACTGGAGGGGGGAGTACAAATGGTCTGCCCTGGGGCACTGATGTGGAGACCATCCACTGAGCAAAGTGCTTTTTGCATGCTTCTGTGATCATAATCATGTGAGACATGGGAAGCTGCTGGAAAGACCATTGGGTGAAAAGAAGCCACTGGAGAATCCTCATGTGGAAATGAGCTAGAGGAACAAGTATGATCGCTGCTGCCATGAGACCCAGAGTTTGGAGGACGAACCTGTCTTGAATTCTTTTGCATGCTAATAAGACCTGTACATGTTGGCGAATCACTAATACCCGGTCTGGTGGAAGGCTCGCTGACATGTCTTTTGTATTTAAATTTGCGTCTATAAAAGTGATAGACTGACAGGGCGACAATGCAGACTTTTTGAAATTTATTGAGATACCTAGTCTGGAGTTAAGTCTCGATAGTGTAGTCTCTGGCCCGCAGAAGGTGATGCCTGGTGGTAGCAGTGAAGAGCCAGTCATCTAGATATGGAAACACCTGGAATCCTTGCCATCTCAGGTGAGCGGTAACTATTGCCATACATTTGGTGAACACCCTGGGGGCTGTGGCGAGACCAAAGGGCAGAGCTCTGAACTGATAATGGCTGGCTCCCAGCCGGAAGCAAAGGAATCTTCTGGAGCGTCTGTCCATTTTGACATGGTAGTATGCATCCTGAAGATCTATAGAGCACATCCAATTGTCCTGACCCAGAAAGGGTAAAATGGACTGTAGCGTGACCATCCGAAACTTCGTTCTTTGCACAGACCTGTTCAGTCTGCTGAGATCCAGAATGGGTCTCCAGTCCCCTTTCTTTTTTGGTACCAAAAAGAACCTTGAGTAAATTCTGGATCCTTGCTGGTCTGCTGGGACTTGCTGGATGGCCCTTTTTCTTAGCAGTTCTGAAACTTCTTGAACTGCTTGATCCCTTAGATTGGGTGGAACATCTGGAAGGGACTTGTTTAACACAAAGGGAGTGCGAACAAAGGGAATTCTGTAGCCTCCGGATATAACAGACTGTACCTATTTGTCTTGTGTTATGTCTTGCCAGGCTCTTGGGTACAATGATAATCTTCCCCCGACTGTCTCCAGAGGTGGGCAGCCGGGCAACCCTTCAGGGATGCTGGAAGGGCTTCTCAGAGAAGGATTCTCTGCTGCCCTGGTTTTGCAGACCCCCTCTGCCACGAGGGCGGCATCTATTATTGTTCCCTCCTCTGCCCCTGGATGGGAACTCACCATGTGTGTCCAGCAAGGCTCCCTGGGATTTCCGGAACCACATCTTCTCACTCTTCTGACCCTTGGGGTATGGCCTGGAAGGAGTGGAAAACGGACTCCCATGGCAGAGAGAGTCTGGCCTTCCTGCTCACACCTGGTAAGGGTGTCCTTCACCTGTGATCCAAAAAGAGAGGAACCATCAAAGGGGGTGTTGGTGAAAGACGCTCTGAAAGGTTCCGCAAAGTTACATAGCCGCATCCAAGCGTGCCTCCTTAGGGCAGTGCCTGTGCCCGCGGCTCTACTCACACCATCGGCTGCATAAGAAATGAGCCTCATGGAGTTGTTCACCACTGAATTAAGAGTCGCCAGCTGGGAGGCTGCCTTAGCCTGGGCCCCCTCAGCTGATGGATCTTGGAGGGTATCTCCAAGCTCTTTAAGAAGATCCCTTCGAAGATGGGTAAAGTGGCACAAATAATTCAAAGACCTCATGGAAAAGGTCGCTGAAGAGAACATCCGCTTCCCATATCTGTCCATCGTCCTGGACTCCTTGTTAGGGGGATGGACAGATGAAGACGTTTCGGCCAACTCCTTCTTTGTGGCCACCGCTACCACCATGGCATCAACAGGAACACCTTTGGTCAAAAACTGTTTATCTTGTGGTGCAGTTATGAATTTAGTGGGTCTTCTGGGGGTCGGTTCCACTGTGTCTGGAGCTGACCACGCCTTCTGAACCACCACAGACATCAATAGGTCGAAAGGCGGAGACACCCAGGAGGTGGAAGGTCGGGATCCAAACGCATCCAGGAATACAGACTCATCCTTGTTAGGGCTTAGGGTAGTCCAGTTCCCCCCTCTGCCTAAGTATCTCAAGGATGTCTGAGAAGGAGACATCTTCAGAGGGGGATCTCGAGGACCCTTCAGAATCCTCTAAGTTGGTATCTGATGTGAGAGACTCAGGGGAGTCAACATGCTTCCTCTTGCATTTTCTCTTACGAGGTGGCTTGTCTGAATGTTCAGGGGAGGCCTCGGAAGAGGAAGATACACCCAAGGGGGTCCCCTAGAGCATTGGTTCCTCACGCTTGGGGTCTGGAGGAGGGGCAGGGGCAGAGGCAGATGCAGGCACCATAGTGGGAGGAGCCAATGGGGATAATCGTGAGGCTGACTCAGGGGCCAGCACACTCCTCATGACCTTGAAGGCATCCCTGCTCGAATGCAGAGAAGGCTCTGGTTCCGAAGAGATCGGAATCCCTCTCCACACTGAGGGGGACGGCTCTGAAGCTGATGTAGGAGCAGAGCTCACCTGCGCCGAAGCTCCGAGGGGGAGAATGGGGTCGGACAAGGGTCCAATGCCACTCGCCCCCTCGGAGCCGATGAGGGAGTCTCGGTGCCCAGACCCTTCCAAGGACGGTACCAAGGAAGTGATCAGAGCCGACGATGGAACTGAAGGAGAAGGTATCGGTGGAGACAGTTCCATGACTCAAACCCCAACGAACTCCGGCTCCGAGCTCAAGGGAGGAGTCGGAGGAGGAGGAATAACTGCAGACATGGATGGAGCAGACACCTGATGAGGGGGGCTGGACAACATTTTTGCTAGGGCCTGCGATTTCAACAGCCTACTGACCACTCTCTCCACGTCATGATCTGATAGCCTTGAGGACCGAGAAGAGTGGGACTGATGACTGTGCTCCGAATGGAGCAGAGGAGACCTCGGAGCCGAGCGTATCGACTTCAGGGAGGGAGACATAGATCTCTTTCGACTCCCCAACGGCTCCGAAGTGTGAGTCGGAACCGACTGGGAGACAGGTAAATCGGTTCCAGCAGGAACAGAGGCCGAAGGAACAGCTTCATCCATCGACGGCTCCGAACTGGGAGCCGAAGATTTAGGTGGCTTGGAAGACTTCACGGGCTGAGTCTTAGCCGGTGAATCCTGCTTAAGTAAACCCCGTAGGATTAACTTATTTTTACTACTAGGCAGAATATCGCCAATGAACATACCACTATGTGAACAACAAACTATGGCACTTCCCCCCAAAAAAAACTTTTATAAATTCAGTGGTGGAAGGTAAAGTAATATCCACATTAAAATAAGGTCATAATTATTTTTAAACACCTTTATTGAATTATCACTTGTGACATAAGCAATCATACATTTATAGAAATGAAAGCAAACCACAATGACACAATCCTAGTTGCAAGCATTTTACATCACAAACCATACTGACACACTCCCAGATGCAAACATTATAACCCCACTTATAATCTATCCGATCATTTTCAGTCAAACATTACACAGCTCATTTAAGTCCTGCCTTCTTTTAAACCTCATTCCTCCCCTGTATGTATTGTTCCCACAATTCCCATTTTTTTCCCATGTAGTTTGCCCCTACCTTTTTCTAAATATCTCAGTTCCAGTTGCTTTATCTCTGTTACTATATTCACTATTTCTAGTAAGGTTGGTTTAGATTTTGATTTCCATTTTCTAGTAATTTCTTTTTTGGCAGCCACCATAATTAGAGACAGCAAGGCCTTACCATGTCTAGGCAATTCCAATTCTATATCATAGCTCAGAAAAATCATCTCCCGCTTTCCACCAATGTGCCCACCCAGCATCTCCTTGTGGCCTTATTTTAATCTGGGTGCTAATTTACATGCCACCAGAGCAATATGATGAAATGTTTTGCAGACAAAAACTGTACATTAAAAGAAAGCATATATCATCTTTGTCATAATACTTTACTACAGTTAATTTATTTATACTCTGCAATTAAAGTATACCTTCTAAAGCATACCAAAACCACCAGTACAGTTTCTACCATTCTAATATCCACAATACAGCCCATATAACTAATGGCAATCCAAGTTAAGCTTTATATTCTTATGCTTTTAGTTTCTTACATTACTGCACAGAGATGTAAAACAATTCCCCATACATGATGTCATTCTTAACTGGACAACTCCAAGGGTGAGGATGGGAGTGGGAGGACATCTACCCAGATCCACAATCTCTTTCAGTACTTCTTGCACAGCTTGCTTCACTTGCTCATACACCCTAAAAGGAGCTTGAAATACTAGTTATTGGATCCGTGTTCACATTATGCTCTACCAGCTGGATACACTTTGGCTTGGCAGTGAACATATCTCCAGACTCGAAGTCCTGCGAGAATTTCCTGAAACTAGGTAATGGAATAGCAGCTGTACAGCACCATTTCAAAAGTTTATCACAAGTTCCCCTTCTGATTCTAAAAAATAAGAAATCCACAGACTCGCAGAAGTGAATGGAATGTTTTCTTTTAATCCAAAATTGAACACTAAAACACAACTAAGTGCTTTCACCTTCCAAAGGCATCATCAGAGCCATATATCTTACTTACTAGCTTGGGTATATAACCACAAAACCAGCCACATAACTAATAAAATTAGTTAATTCATCATAGGATTGTTAGCCCCTGCTATTCCATGCCAAAATGGCTATAAAAATGTAAAAAACATTTTAAACACTTTTTCAAAAAAGCACCGTCATACAAATTAAATAATCAAAAAATAAGAAAAAATACATATAATACAAATAAATTTCCAAATATATATATATATATATGTATACACTAACTAACCTAGCAACACAAATTGTGTAACCTCACAACCTAAAATATGTTTTTCCATGACTAATATATTGTAAAATTTATTTTATATATATATATATATATATATATATATATGGTGTCCCTAACAAGTTTTCCTGCTGCGTTTCAACAAACTAACTATGGAAATGTGTTCATTAATGCCTGGTTGAATTTTAGTGTTCAACCTCAGTTGCCATTTAGTTTCCTTGATTTCAATATCTAAATTCGGGTCACCACCCCTATTATTCCTGTAGATTCGATCAATGACAAAGAACAAAAACCTTTTCAAATTTTGACATACAGTTGTATGCAAAAACAAGGAGCTAGATGGCTTTTTGTTTTTAATGTCCCTGGTGTGTTCAGCTATCCTATCTCTTAACCTCCTAGTTACTCATCTTAGACTTTTAGTTCCCTTTCATTCTTATGTCCTCAATTTCCAACCATTCCTTGATGTTCCTAAGATGAGTAAGTGTGGAGCCGGAAATTGGTGCAGATATATAAACGGCGGTCCTTACACTGAGATTGCAGGCCTCTATAGAAATCTTCAATGCCCTGGCAGGTTTAACTGCAATACAGAAATGGTGATCTATGTGCCACCTGCATATCCTGTCAAGCATTCTATGTGGGTAAAACCACTAGGAGGTTTTGTTAATGGTGCTCACTGGATAGTGTCTACTGCTCAACCTCCGAAGTTGGTGCATTAGCAGCTGCCACCCAAGGTATCTGAAGGGCCACTGTGAAGGCACAGGCTAGTTCCACCACAGCCATATTACAGCCATTGAAACTGATCAATGCTGTGCGTGTTGACCTATGGGAGTCATAATCTGTATGCGAGTCACTGGATAGCCTAAATCTCTCATTGAAGCATGCAGTGCCTTCATTGGTTCATCCTCAAGGCCGATTATCTGCTACATCCACAAATGTTAGCCAACATGGCAGTGAACAAGCAAGATCCCGCTCCCTCAGTGCTAGCACTTCCACAGCAACATCAATTGTGGGGGGTGCTATAATCATGCTGACATATCTGCTAGAGGATGTCAGTCTAGGTCACACTGCACATCAATATTGAGATAAAGTAATGGCACAGCCACTGCAACTCCTGGCAGAACCAGCCAGCTCCTGTGGGTGGAGAGGCGTCTAGGAAGTGGAGCCAACAGTCATGCATGCAACTGACCTATCAGGCAGGTAAAGCTGCAGTGTTCTACCACGTGCTGAAGCTGTGTGTCTGCATAGACATACACACAAATACCACCAGCATCCCGTCCAACACATCACCAACACCCACAGACTCAGATACTTCTACACATCAACCCCCCCCCCCCAAGCAGGTTCTCACTCAGTCCACTGATGCAACTTTTCTTTTTGCTACACCTCAGCACTTACTCACATCCTTCTCTGTGAAATACATGCACTCCTGTACTTCCTTGTCCAGCCATGTAAATGACGATAGCTGTGCCCTGATTTTGTACATTGTTACTTGGGATGTCTATGCCTGATTCATAGCACAGCCAGCCTACACATGTGTACACACAGTCTGGTATTTTTGCATACATCATTTCTACTGTAGTGTATCTACTTAGCACTTGTATAGCTATGCTGTAAAGCTATGTGCAATCCACTGCCTCTTTGCTAGTGTCATGGCATACTGTGCACACCTCCACTTAGACTGGTCATCCCCTGCTGCTGGCTCCTCCTCTGACTCCTCGTGTGCCTGTGATGCTGGGAACTGTGGTCCCTGCAAGAGACTCCCCTGCTGTAACTGCTTTCTAAATATAACATTATGAAACACAACAATCACTGTCAGTGATTTTTGCACACACAGTGGGATCATACTGCTGGGCACCACCAGATGTACCCAAACAGTAAAAGCATGACCTCAGCAGCCTAAACACATGCTCTTTAATATTTCTGGTTTGTGACGATGCATGATTGTATCCCTGGTCAATCTGACTACAGCATATCCAGCATCACCGTTGTGATGGCCCTGTGAGAAATCACCCCTCACAAACTGTCGATAAAGGTCACATATGTGTGCCATATATGTGAATCATGAAAACTGCCTGCGTGGCCTGCACACACACGCGCGCACACACACACACACACACACACACACTCTCTGTGCATGATACCATGTGCTTTAGAGACCATGGCTGGCAGTTAATGGAGTGATATCCTTTAGAGTTCACCAGGTGGGGCTTTTACTTCAATGTGGATACAGTCTATGGTCCTCAGCATCTCAGGGAAATGAGCTACGTCATAAGACTCTTGCATGGTTTCGGTTATCTCCTCTGGGGTATGTAGGAACTACATAAGCTTCCCCACATGTTGCAGCATTGCATCAAGGAACTGCTGGAGTATTCTTGAGGCAGCTGAGAGAAATAACCACACCGTGTCCTCAGTAGGTCACTGAATGGTCCCTGTATCTAATATATGTAAATATTCACTGTTGTTCTGCAAGGTGTCCCTATCCACGTAGTACAGGTTCACTATGTCAGTGTCAAGAACAGCATGAAATGCTAAGCCTGATCAGATGACTGTACACCTCCTGAGGTGATGATACACACTGTCAGACAAAACAGGCAAAACAGCTGCAATAAAAGCATTCTGCACATTAAAAAGAAGTTATGCACTTACCATAAAGTAACATGTGAGTTGTTTATCTCGCCTTTATTTTCACTGATGGGTTAGGAGCCGATCCTCAGCTCCGACACGGCCAATAGCAAAGCTCAAAGTTTTTGCTGCGACTAACAGTATATATACACACACACACACACACACACACACACACACACACACACACACACACACACACACCCTTTTATTTATTTCTACCAAGGACACTTCCCAAAGGGGAAAAATAAATATTGAATAACCAGGATGGTACTAGCCTTTAAGTCAACAGTCAGCCAGGAGTGGGAAGGAGGGAGGGACGTGAGAATAAAGGCGAGATTAACAACTCACATGGAACGTTATGGTAAGTACATAACTTCTTTATGTGAAGTTGTTAAATCTCGCCGTTTATTCTCACTGATGGGTGGCATTAATAGCACCCTCAATCCTGGGTGGCTCATGGAAGTATGTTCCTCAGTACCGTGGAACCAAAGGAAAACCTGTCCCTTGAAGCCTTATCTACTTTGTAATGTGTGATAAAGGTATGAGGCTTAGACCAAGTGGCTGCAGTGCAAATATTGTCAAGGGGAATTTAGCTTGAAAAGCAGAAGACGTAGAGATGGCTCTGGTAGAATGAGCCTTAGGTTTGTGTGTTAATGGCATGTTTGCATTTTCATAATGAAAGGATATACAATCAGATAACCATTTAGATAAGGTTGTTTTAGCCACTGGATTGCCTTTTCTGGCTTCTGAGAAGGATACAAAAAGTTGATCTGATTTTCTAATATCCTTAGTTCTGTCAAGATAAAAATCTGAGCTGTCTGTATACATCAAGTTTGAGCAGCATGTATTACAATTTGCTAGAGTGGTTGGGAAAAAAGACTGGCAGCTCAATGACCTGACTGATATTTGACTCCGAACAGACTTTAGGTAAAAATGAGGGGTTTGTTCCGAGAGATACTCTATCAGCATGGAAAAATCATGTAAGGTGGTCTGATAGATAATGCTTGAAGTTCTGACACTCTGTGGGCAGAAGTAATGGCCACAAGAAAAATAGATTTCCAGGATAAATATCTGAGATCACAAGAAGATGCTGGTTCAAAAGGGGGAAGAATAATTTGAGACAGCATAAAGTTTAAATTCCAGGGAGAATAGGGAATTTTGATAGGAGGTCTCATATGAAGAACGCCTTTAAGAGATGTCTTAGATAATTTATGGGCCATAACATTTGAGCCCCCAAACCCAAGGTGAAAATTTGAGATAGCAGCTAACTGGACTCTAACTGTAGCAGCTGCTGCCCCTTCCTTAAAAATTTTTGTCAAGAATTCTAAAATAGATGATATCAGAGCTCGGAAAGGGTCAATGTTCTGAGTGTTGGCCCAAATTGAGAACCTTTTCCATTTACTGCCATATAATTTCCTGGTAGATAGCTTGTGAGAAGACAAAAGAATTTGTCTTGTATCTTGTGAAATTGAATGAAGCCTGGCAATTAGGGGAAGTGGATTAGCCAAGCAGTCAGTTTCAGGGACTGCAGTGAAGGATGGAGGTCTCCTGACGGGTGCGTCAGAAGGTCCGGAACTGGGTCCAGGATCCATGAATCTTCCAACAGATGATGGTGGAGAAACGGGAACCAAATCTGTCGAGGCCAGTAGGGGGCTAGGAGAATAACAATCCTTCCCAGTGATTTTGCTTTCTATAAAAATCTGGGTATCAATGGGAAGGGCGGAAATGCATAAAGGAGACCCGGGGGCCAATCGTGTAAAAGTGCATCTCTCGAGGGATGACCGGGAGGTGGTATTAGGGCAAAGTAGCTTCTGCATTTTGAACTGATGTGGCTGGCAAAGAGGTCGCAGCAAGGCTGGCCCCATTTGAGGAAAATCAACTCCGCAACCTTTTGTTTGAGAGACCACTCGTGAGGGAGCAATATCGCCCTGCTTAGCTTGTCCGCTATCACGTTGGATTTCCCCGGGATGTGCATTGCCAACAGAAAATGCTGGAATGACACAGCCCATTGCCAGACCCTGAGGGCTTCTCGACAAAGGGGGTAAGACTTGGTTTCGCCTTGCTTGTTCAAGTACCAGACTACTGACATGTTGTCCGTCTGAATTGCAATAGTTCCTAGAGGGAGAGAGTCCTGAAAGTACTGCAATGCCAGAAGTACTACTCTCAGCTCTAGAACATTGATGTGCAGATGTGATTCTTGAGCTGTCCATGTGCCTTGGGCAGTCTTTCCCTGAAAATGCCCCCCCCCCCACCCTATCAGGGAAGTGTCTGTGGTCACAGTGGCTACTGGGGGGGGGGATGACAATGGGTCTTCCGATTGTGACATGAAGAGACGTCAACCACCACAGAAGGTCTCTCTTGCAAGAATCCGTGATGAGAATCAAGTGGTGCATCGGCAGTTTCTGGTATGGCCACTGAGCAAAGAGGAGCCATTGAAGAATTCTCATATGCATCCTTGCGAGTGGTATAGCCAGGTTTGCTGCCGCTATCAAACCTAGCACTTTCAATACCTCTGCTGCTGTAGCTTTGTTCTTTGACACCAGTGAGCTGATGTGTTGGTGGAGAAGTGAGACTCTTTCGACAGGAAGACGTAGAGTGGTAGTTGAGGTATTTAACTCTTCTTCTATAAAAACGGTATGCTGCAATGGCGATAAGGAAGACTTTTTGAGGTTGACTGTAATGCCTAATTGATGGCAGAGTGTCAGAGTGTACTGTGTTGCCTTAGTCAATTGATGCCTGGTGGTAGCGGTGAGGAGCCAATCGTCTAGGTATGGAAACACCCGGTATGCTGCAATGGCGATAAGGAAGACTTTTTGAGGTTGACTGTAATGCCTAATTGATGGCAGAGTGTCAGAGTGTACTGTGTTGCCTTAGTCAATTGATGCCTGGTGGTAGCGGTGAGGAGCCAATAGTCTAGGTATGGAAACACCTGGAATCCTAGACGTCTCAGGTGAGCAGTGACCACTGCCATGCATTTGGTGAACACTCTGGGGGCTGTAGTGAGACCAAAGGGCAGGGCTCGAAACTGGTAATGATTGGCTCCCAGCCAGAAACGCAGATGATCTCTGGAGCATCTGTTCATCTTTATGTGATAGTACGCGTCCTTGAGATCTGTGGAGCACATCCAATCACCTTTCCCTAGGAAGGGAAGAATGGACTGAAGCATGACCATTCGGAACTTCTCTTTCTTTATGAACTGGTTGAGTCTGCTGCGGTCCAAGATAGGTCTCCAGTCCCTGGTTTTCTTTGGTACCAAAAAGAATCTTGTGTAAGTTCCAAATCCAATTTGGTCTGCTGGGACTGGTTGGATGACTCTTTTTTTCTAGCAATCTGTGGACCTCTACGATTGCTTGTTCCTTGAGACTGGGTGGAACATCTGGGATTCTGTTTAAAGGAATGGGAGGGGAAGAGAACGGTATGAAATATGCTTTGTACCCATGTATCTGATGTTATGTTTAGTCAGGCTTCTGGGTACAAAGACAAGTGACCCCCGACTACCTCCAGAGCCAAACAGTCTGGCCCCCTTTCAGGGGCGCTGGTAGGGTTGACCGGAGAACTGACCCCTGTCACCCTGTTGCTGTGAACCCCCTCTGCCGTGGAGGCAGCATCTTCCGTTATAACCCCCTCCTCTGCCTCTAGAGGGGGTTTCTCCACGTGTGTCCTGAAAGGCTCCCTGTGCTTTTCAGAACCACATTTTCCCTCCCCTAGGGCCCTTGGGGTAGGGCCGAGTAGGGGTAGAAAAATGGACTCCAACGGCAGATAAGGTCTTGCCTTCCAGCTCACACCTGGTTAAAGTTTCCTTTACTTTGGGCACAAACAGTGATGAGCCATCGAATGGGGTATTAATAAAGGAAGACTTAAAGGGTTCTGCAAAGGAACAGAGATGCATCCAGACTTGTCTTCGAAGAGCAATGCCTGAACTAGCGGCTCTACTCGAACCATCGGCTGCATAGGGTATGAGACGCATGGACAAGTTTACCACTGAGTTTAGGGTAGCGAGCTGGGCGTTGACTTTGTCGGCCACCCCTGCAGCTACCGTACCCTGGAGAGTATCTCCTAGCTCTTTCAGGAGATCTCTTTGTAGTCTCGTAAAGTGAGTTAAGTAGTTCAGTGATCGCAGAGAAAAAGTCGCTGAACTAAACATGTGTTTCCCATATCTATCCATGATCCTAGAATCTCTGTTAGGAGGATTGATAGATGTGGATGTCTCAGACACTTCCTTTTTGGTGGCTGCAGCTACCACCATGGCATCAACAGCACTCCCTTTGTCAAAAATGGCTTGTCCACTGGGGCAGTCATGAATTTATTGGGCTTACGAGGAACAGGTTCCATGGCTTCCGGTGACTCCCACTCCTTACGAGAGATCAGTTCCATGAGCTCGTCGTAAGGTGGAGACACCCAAGAAGTGGAAGGTTGAGACCCAAAAGCCTTCAAGAGCATGGACTCATCCTCAGTAGGGGTCTTGGACTGCCAATCACCCCTCTAAGGATCTCTAGTATCTCTGCAAAGGAGATATCCTCAGAGGGGGATCGAGGGGACCCTTCTGACTCATCTAAGTCCATGTCAGATGTCAAAGACTCCTGTGGGGAGTCTTAAGTGCCTCCTCTTGCACAGTCTCTTCCTGGGCACCTCCTCAGTGGGGGGATATGGGGTGGTCTCAGAAGAGCAGGGGACGCCCTGTGGGGGTACTTGAGGCTCGGGGTCTCTACGCTTAGAGGGACCGGTAGATAGAGAAGCAGACACAGGAGCTTGAGGAGAGAGGGAAGGCTGAACCAATGCCGACGTTGTCTTATAGGTTCATAGGTTCATACTAGGCTATCTGCCCTAGGGCATTTATAAGCCTAGCCAGAGTTGTGTGGCTTTCACCACCCCTTAGGTTGAAGAATACTATACCCATTAGTTTTCTGCGCCTCTGTCCAGCAGTGATACAGAGATGATCCCCGGGGTAAACCTACAATCTCCCATCCACTGGTCAAGATTCCTCTTGAACAGAGCCAGCGAGGTGCTCTGTCTCACATGGACCGGGATTCTGTTCCACAGCATAGGGAGTCTCTGGGTGATGAATCTGTCCCTCCAGCACATCCTATTTATATCCGTGTTGAGGTTTAAGTCTCTTGCTCTTGTGGCTCTGGTGGATTTGGATTTTTTGAGGTGGAGCATGTCCATTAATTCCGGGTTGGACATGGCCTTGTATGTCAGGCACAGGTCACCTCTGAGCAGACGGTATGCGACTGAATAGAGCTGGAGTTGTCTTTGGAGACAAAACTCTCCTCATGGCATCGAAGGCACCATGGCTCCAACGAGAAGGAGTGGATGGATCAGAGAGTACCGTCCGATCCTCTCGCACCGAAACTCTGGGCTCCAAGCCCGAGGTAGGAGCCGAGCTCATCCGTGCCGAAGCCCTGAGAGGAAGAGTCGGCACCGACAAATCGGTTCGACTATCCTCCCCGGACCCGATGGGAGAGCGCCAGCTCCTAGAGTCCTCGGTCGGCGCGGAGGACATCCGAGTAGATGGAGCCGATAACACCGGTGCGGGTATCGGCTCCAAGGGTTCGACAATCATTGGTTCAGTTTCCTTCGGCTCCGAGAGTCCAGTACGGCTTGGAGGAGTAGACCAATCCGGTTCCATGGTCTTCGGCACCGACGAGCTTGCCGGGGCCGACAACAATTTGGCAAGTCTTGGTGCCTGTAAAAGCTTCTGCACTAGCCAATCCATGTCCAAATCTGAAAGGCTGACTGAGGACTTAGCTGAATGCATCAAAGGTGCTGACTGGAACAGAGAAGTAACTTCAGAGACCGGCTCCAATACTGAGAGCTGGCTCCGAATCAAAGGTACACCTGGTTCCGAGGTCTGTGGAACCGATGACCCTCCTTCTCAAATTTTTGCCTTTTTTCTCACTTTGTCTGAAGATTTGGATTTTGAGGATTTGGAGGACGTGCTAGTACCCTCATGGCTACTCAACACCTCAAAAAAGGATTGCTGTAGCAATCCCCTGTCTATTAGCTTCCTCAGTCTCTCCAAGAGGACTCTTGAAGAAAAGGAATGGCAAATGCTGCAAGTGTCTTGGAGGTATTTAGCCCCCAGACAGTAGACACATTGAATGTGTCGGTCAGTGACAGACATTTTCTGCCCACAATTTGGGCATTTTTTGAATCCCGATTTAGGATGGGATTTCTCCTTTTCATCCGACATAGTTAAATAAAACAAAACGGTAAACTGCAAAAAGTAAGACAGTAAAGTCCTTACTCACTTGTAAAGACCCACAAAACAACTTAGCCCAATCCAGGCACTACCTATAACAATATAATTATAGATTATAAATATAGGGCTAAAGAGGCCCACAGAGAAAAACCCTGTCTATTAGAAAAGACTAATAAGAGTAAATAGGGCTAAAGGCCCACACAAACCAACTAAGCCAACAGGGCACTAACTATTTAAAACTATAGATTATATTATGTAATTATCTAATACTAACACACAACTATCTTAGAAACAAAAAGGAAAGTTTTTTTTTTTTTTTTTTTTTTTTTTTATAAAACTTGCTGTTATTTTCCCACAAATGGTCCGAGATAGCTAGATCACCAAGATCTCTCTTGCCGCGGCAAACTAGATCTGAGGTAATTCCAGCAGTGCATTGTGGGATAAGGGGCTTGGTCTCAAGCTACTGGCAAACCTTGAGCTTTGCTATGGGCCGTGTCGGAGCCCAGGATCAGCTCCGAAACTATCAGTGAGAATAAACGGCGAGATTTAACAACTTCACGTCTATTGTTTTACCATTTAATTGTGAGGCATTTCTCCCCGGACCTCTGTTGAAAAGAAGCACCTTGTCTACCTACCCAAACCATCCCGGTAAACAAATCCTGGTCACCTCAAGAAGATATTTAGTCTATGCAAACACCATTACCCTTATCTGCCACAATGTGATTTTTATGTGATGTGTACTGCTTTAATTATCTGGACTTTGTACAGAATATCAAAGTCAATATAATATTCAGCTTTACAGCAGGAGTCAGCTTCAAAATATGGTTCATAATGATCTCATTGTAAACAAAGACAGCAGAACTGCACTTTGAACAATGATGTGTTTTATATGGTTTTTACTGTCAAAAAACTTGAGTTCCTCAGTTAGGGCACTTGATTTTTTATTTCAGTTTTCTTCACTTGCATTTACTTTTTTTCTATACTGCTCATAATTATACATCTTCCATTTTACAGTGTTGCTGTATACTAATATTTAGTTTACATTTTATCAAAAATACAACTGTTAAAATAAATGCAAAAAATAGGAAAAACTCAGCAGAGGGGCATGCAAAGGTAAAATATACCAAGAGTGGATGTCTGGCACTGCCATTTTTCACATCCTTCCTGCACCACTGTTTGTAAACCTTGCAACAGTTTCAACACAGTTCTGTGAACAGGCTAGGGTAGGCAGAAGCCCTCCTATAATTATGCTAATACACAAAGTGCCTGCAATCACCTCAGGATACACCATACAGAATTAAATGTCCCCCCACACCCACTTCTTTAAAACCACAGTGTACTGTAATGGTCAGCTCTACTGGTGAAATTTCAATATATACTGGAGTACAGCTGATTTGATTACTGCACAACTTGTCACCTTCATGAACTGCATGGAGCACTCTCAAAACTAGCAGAGAAGCATTGGCATACTCTAATAAAAAGATCCCACATAGTGGAAGGTACCAGAAGGCATGCATGAAGTCCTGAAGAGCAAAGACCCTTGTCTCTGGATCACAATCCAACTTGTGCCTTGTGCTAGATCTCCTGAAAATGGCATAAGACATTTATAAGTTCCCACATAGTTTGCATGATTCAAAAAGAGGAGTAATTCGAGAAAATGACTGCATTTTTGTTTGTACAGCAGACAATACTGCTGTCTAGAATCACACAATATGGAACATTTCAAAACCAAGAAAAAAGCCTGACATTCCAAAAATAATAAATATAAGAATGGCACGTCTGTATGCATTTAAAATTTCAGGAAACATAAGTAGATCCCCAAGTTTCACAAACTGAGTTCCTTGTTTTTTTTTTTTTGTTTTTTTTTTAAAGGTTAGATAGGCATTAACAATTTTAAATCTATCAATAACAATAACGAGTGCTTCAGGAACTCTTAAAAGGTTATATTTTTGTTCTTAAACCAGTAAAATCCTTGTAAGGTATTACTTCTACAGAAACCTAGGTCTTCTAGGTCTTCCAGTGTTCACAAAATGTTACTTCTTTAGTCGCTGTACTAGCTTTCTGGCTACAGTCTTGCTTTTGAAGATGCAACAATCTGTTAATGTTAACAATTAAGAAACGCAATGAATATTTTCTTGCGACAGACGAGTACCATACCTGTATTATTAGGGAAGAGCTGACAGCAATGCTACCCTCTTTGGACTGCAACTGACGATGTGAGAAGTTCAGCCCATCTCCAGAAGCACTTACCATGTTGACCACATTGCCATGAACAACAGTAAAGTAAGTAAGGTTTTTCTCAGAAATTGGTAACACACTCAAGTTGTTATACAGTGCAGATGCACTGCTTTTTATCTGAATACTTTTCTCTTTCCTGTACATCCTAAAAACAGAAGCAGAAAAGTATTAAGCTATGAAAACAATTAGTAAAAGAATTAGAAGAGATAGCAGCATAAAAATATCAAACCAAAGCTCAGTTTAAATAAACAATCAGTCAATGCAAAACTTTCCATTGCTGTAATATTTGAACTGCCATGCTTAGTGATAGAAATATGATTTTCCTTGTCAGAATGTAAATATAACATTTGGTTTAATTACAAAAATTGCATTTTGTAAGGACCACCAAAGGATTACTCACTGCCAGAGAAAGAGTAGCTTGCAATGGAATTATATGCAAGATCAAGAAACACTGAAACACAGAGGTGAGGCAATACCTTTCATTGGACCTCCCGAGGAATGGCTCTTTTTAGCCAGAAAGCTTGAGCAGTTGTATAGCAATATCTATCTTGCTCCAATAAAAGGTATCACAGCAAATTTGAGTTCCACTATTTTCTGTCAATGGACCACAATGGCATTTCTTTCAGCCATGCAGAACAGCAGAAATCTGCAGCAGAGGCCCTAAGTGTAGTCATTGCAGTTGTTTCTTGTCAGGGTGTAAGGAACATGTCTGGCAGACTATCCCCATTTACATGGCCAAAGTCAATCAGTTTCACATATTCACCTAAGCAGAAATTTAAAATGGCAGTGTAGGAGTTGATCTGCTGCCCTTAGTATGTTGCTGCTCCTTAACACATAGACACACAGACAGACAGAGAGAGACAGACATACACACCGAGACACACACAGAGCCACACAGAGGCACAGAGACACACACACACACACACACACACGCAGAGACACACATACGCAGAGACACACATACGCAGAGACAGAGACACACACACACAGAGACACACGACACACACACAAACACAGACACACACACAAACACAGACATACACACACAGAGACGCACACACACACACAAACACAGACATACACACACAGAGACGCACACTGAGACACACAGGCACACACACAGAGAGACACACACACAGAGACACACACAGACATACACAGACACAGAGACACACACCGATACACACAGACAGAGACACACAGAGACACACACAGAGACACACACACAGACACACACACACACACGCACACACACAGACGCACACACACAGACGCACACACACACACACACACGCACACACACACACACGCACACACACACACACGCACACACACACACACGCACACACACACACGCACACACACACACAGCCTGTATGCAATTCTCTATAAATTTGCCTCCTTCCCATCTCCCTATGGCCATCAGGCTTTATCTCAGATAATGCCACTTCTTCCTTTTCTCTTGGTGTCACGCAACATAGAAAGGTTGACACAAGAGATAGCAACCACTTGTTATTCTCTGAGAACTATTCTGTAGTGCTGCTACGTCCTCCCTCAAACTGGGAGCAGGCATACAGCAATACCTTGGATACACCAAATCTGGGGTAACACATACACTTCCTCACACCCATAATGCTCAGATGGACACAGCAGCACTCATAGGTTGGGATTAAGTCCCTGTGTGCATATGGAGTACGTTTCTGGCCCTTACTTTAGGAGGCATTCCTCTGATGGGTTTGAATTTTTTCCCTCCCCTCAGGATGGGCAAGCTGCCATTAGATACTCACTTTTCTCTCTGGCCAGCTCTCCAGTCTAAGCCAATAATCAAAGCTGGATTGACTGGGGTGTAGTCAGAGATTATCCCCTCAATGCAAAAAAGTCAACAAAAGGGACTTCATTAATTGCGTAATTTCACTGTGGGGCAGGAATGCACACCATTTATGAAAAATATGGACAGATGACAAATATTATTAAGTCAAAACAGAAAAGCTCCTTGATTAGACTGAACACTCTTTAAATGACTCAGGCGTCATCTGACCCGTGCATCCTCTTATTTTTCTCGAACCTACTAAATATATTCCCATGATCTCTGTTAATATCAAAATCAGTTACATTTCACAAGAAAGTCTCTTCTTATTTGTACTCACTAAAGTATCTAATTATTCATCTGCTCTGGGCAATGCACTGGCAAGATTTCCATCATGCCTATACCATATTCAGCTACTTTTAATGTAACTGGTCCCATCTATTCTATGGATTTAATTTCCAATCTACTTACTATTTGAAAAGCTAATTTCTACTACATAAATACTTAGCACACAATTTGGTGAATGCAGACTACTCTAGTAGCACTGGTACAGGGTTCAACATGTACTGATAGGAAACCATAAATTCCTAGTTTCAAGTTTCTTCTAAGAAATCAGTTTATTGACATAGCTTTATTTCATACTGCAGATGATTCTATGCTTGGAATATGACATTATCTGGATAGTTAAATGTTGGTACAATTGAAAAGGAAAAGTCTTATTATGATCATTAGAGAATTTGGTACTTGCGTATAATTGCAACCAGGTTCCAAACAACTCAGTCTTCATGTATTCACATGCCCTTCACGTTTCACTGTGTTTCTTACTACAAATAAGTCCCGAAATTTATTGTGTGTAAAACATCTTGGTAAACAACAAATATTTTCACAATCAGGTTGCAAACAACTCACGGTTGTACATACGGTTTTGACAAACTATAAATCAGGAGGTGCCAGAAAATGTCCGTACATAAATTTGTAGTATCGATAATACGCAATTTATATACATAGCCTTGAAAAATGTTATCTTTATCCTGTGATTTCTCACACTGTTAAGCAGACTATGTGTCCACCATTATCCTCTCTAACAAATGCATAATTTCTGCAACAGACACAGCGATTATTACACATTAACCATACTGTACAACATTTCTATTTATGTCACACAATCCTGGAATAATATGATGATCAAACAACCTACCCCACAAGTGCTTAATGCACATATAACAGAAGAAGAAAGGCTGCTAAGTTTCAATATCCAAATGCTTCAAACTGAGAAAATCTTTCCTTCTTCTGTTACCTTCCCATTAGCCTTCACAGGAAATGTGTCGTGACACACACCCCAAATAATCAAATATTTTGAATGTTCATCCCATACCTGTTTTTTATACATGCAAAGAAATTAATATGTAATGCAACTATCCATCATTTAAGCAATTACAAAAAACAACGTTAATAAATTTGTTGGCACATGAAGGGCATGTAAATATATGAAGACTGAGTTGTTTGGAACCTGGTTGCAATAATACACAAATACTGAGAATTTCATTGCGCCAACAGCTGTTGGGGACAGGCATTTGCTTCATTTCCACACAATATTTTTTTTTTATCGGTGCAGAAGCTTGACATTCAAGTACCAAAATCACTTAAGTCTGGACACAAAGGTGATGGGCAATCATTTGAGTCTCCTTTTGCTGGAAGCACTAAATGAGCATGCACATGATATACAGAGGACCACTTCTTAATGGGGCAAATATAAAAAAATGGCAGAACATACCTTTAGGATGACAGAGAAGAAAAATCATACTATTAGTGAGAAACTTAGTAAGTCATGTGTTAAGTACTTCTTTTCTTTGGAAATAAACACACTGAAGCTTTGGTCAGGTAAAACCAGATCTTCAACTCAATGGAAACTGCAAAATGAAATTTTTTTTCCAAGACAGACAGCAAGCCATGGTGCACCCAGCATAAAGGTTGCTTCACCCTCACACCTTCCTTACTCACATTGTCTAACTCTATAGCCAAACAACAGTAGAGAGAAAAGAAAAAAAAACACTCCTGAAATCACTAAAGGCACAAAAATATAAACCGTTTTGGCAGTGATTTTTTTATGGAAAAAGTAATCTGGAAGTTGCACACTGGAAACTAAAAAGAACATTGTGACAACAGTCACAGCTAACAATCTGACCAGTTTTGATCCCCTAGAAGTAATAAGTTTCAGAGGACTAGTACTCTAACCTACTTGAGAAATAACACTTTTTGACTGAATGTTTTGAAAAGAAAAGTAAAAACAGAGGATTTGATATATGGAAAACATTAGCCACTTGGTAACAACTAATCACTAAACAGTACTGTTCAAAATCAATGTAAATCATGACAAATAAAAATTAAGTTTCTGGATTTCAAGAGAGCAGAGTCTTGTAAATGGGACAGTGATCCAGAAAAACTCATGAAAGCTGCATGGACAAACAATGTGGTACATGAATAACTGTAGTCCCACAAAAGCTCTAGCAGCTGTTAATGACAGTAATATGGACAAACAATGGTTATATGTTAAAAATGCACTCACAGAAGCAATAACTTTTGGGTTAAACATTTTGCCAAAGTAAAAACAAGAAAAATAAGTTGACATCAGAAGTTAGGAAATATGTACATGAGAAATATAAGAAACCACCAAAGGAACACTTGTTACTGCAAAAACAATTAAGAAAAACAGGCGAAGTAGTTACAAAAGCAATGGTCAATCAAAAGTGAGGATAACATTGCCAAATCAGTCAGTACAATGATACCACATTCTACAGATATAAAATGAGCATAAAAGATGAAAGCAGGTATAAAACTCAAGAAATTAAATGAAAATGATAAACAAAATGCTGAGAATTACAGAACAGAAATGAAATGTATCATATTGAGTCAAGAATAATGGCCAGTAAAATGGAGTTGATCCCATTTTTAATAAAGGAATTGGTCATGATGGAACTTTAGAAGCTAAAAATAGATCTGACGTGAGTCGCCCTAAAATCCTTAGATAACTAAATGAAGAATATACAGCTGTTTGATGAATACATAATGCTCAGAAGGAGGAACAGGGTTTAAGGAAAGGTATGAACTGAGCAATTTATATAATGTTAAAGTGAACAAACATTTCCAAAAATATCTTTGTATTCTACATGTTGATAATAATAATAGAACCTGCTATTAATGTATGTCAGCTCATGCTGCAACTTAAAATATGATGATTTAATACAGATGTTTTAAAAAAATAAAATAGACTCATGTCAATGTCTGCAGATTCCTGCCATCGAGGTATTATTTCCATACAGGTTGAGAAACAATTGGTCTCAGTCCCTTTAATCAAACTAGTCAAACTATATTGATCAAGTGACACTCATTGAATAGGCATACATGTTAAATGATAAAAAAAAAAGACACACAGACAGAAACACGACTGAGTAAAACAACCATCAAGTAAATATGAAGTGATTCAATAGTAAAACTGGTGAGTGCTTTCGCTATATAAAATAGCTTCTTCAGACCAAAAAAGTGAGAACATACAACATCCACATTTAAATATAATTACATCGCTACCTGTTACACAGTCATATCAGAAGCCAAATGAAAAAAATTGTCATGAGATGGAAGGGGAAAGGGAAGATGAGAAAGGCTGGAAACAGACAACACATATCTATTGCTATCTTAAATACATAACTTTCTTATCTGATGTTGTCTTTTCCATCTATTCCACAACTGATGGAACAGAATCCCTAGCTACTTAGCTCCATGAGTGGTTTCATAGAAGGACATTGTGGAGGATGGCAATACTGAAAGCCACCATATCTCATGAAAGCAAATCTAATTTGAACTGGAAAATGAAGGTATGAATATTAGACCAGGTTGCATCAGCACAAATGTTATCAATCAATGCCCTAGAAAAATGAAGAGTGGTTTAGGTAAGGCCACACCCTTTTGCTTATATACATGGGAGATGCAGCTAGTCAACCATGTAACTAAGGTTACACATTGACACAGCTTCGCTTTAGAAAATGAAACAACTGGTCTGACTGAAAGGTTTGGTTCAATGAAGGCAGAAGCATAATTGTCTGTACACATCCAAGAAATGAATCCTGCATTCTCGGTTATTCTAAAAATTTGGAAAGACGACTGGTAGATTAATATTCTGATTGAGTGAGGTCTGTCTCACTACTTTAGGCAGAAAAGAGGAGTTGTGCATAAAAAAACCCTGTCCCAGTAGAAGATAACACATGGATGTTGACAAGACAGGGCTTTGCTGCCAGGAAAAAGGTTTTCCCAAGTCAGAAATTTTAAATCCACCTTGGCAGCAAGTTAAACAGGAGCTTGGGTCAAGGCTAATTGCAAGACCATCATATCTTAAGGTAGAGTAGGATCCTTGAGTGGGGGGTCTAAGAAGAAAAGTGCCACTAAAAGCTTTACATAACTTGAGTGAGGCTAAGAAAGTGTGATTCTCTCCATTATGGAAGTATGAAACAGCTGCTAGCTGAACCTTGATAGCTGAATAATTAGCTCCATTATGAAAAATGCTGTCTATATTAAAAGACCGAAAAATTAAAACCATGAACGCCTAACGAGCGAAAGAAATGGAACCTCGAACTTGCTATTGTGGGGGGGGAGCTGTGCCCCCCACACCCCCCACTAAATATATATTCCAACTCAGAGATCGCACTACAGTGAGGAAAGGGCAAATATTCCAGTCTTCACTGCATCGCAATCTGACAAACAGCACTTCGGGTTCAGTTTTTTTTGGCTCTTTAGGTGTTCGCGGTTCTGCTCTTTCGGTCTTGTAATACAGACCAGAAAAATGGAAGCAAGGAACTCTAACAGTGATGACATAAGGGCTGAAAAGGGCTATACATTTCTTTGTGCAGCCCAAATGGAAAATCTTTTCCATTTACTTTTTGTAAACTTTCCTAGTGGAGGTTTTCTGAGAAGAATTAAGAAAATGGATCACTTTGGAGGAAAGCCTGGACTGACTAGCCATTACTGGAAGTGGAGAAACCACGTATTTAGTTTTAGTGCTTAAATATCTGAATGAGGCATTTTTGGACTGATGAGACAGGAGATCTGGATTTGAATCCAGCACCCATGAGGGGAGGATATCAGTTAGGCCAGAAAAAGGGAAACCACAGCAGTCGAAACCAGAAAGGGGAAATAAAGATGACCGTGATTTTCCATTGTAATGTTTTCTGCAGAAATTTCAGAATTAGAAGAGTTGGTGGGAAGGCTTACGGGAGACTGAATTGCCAGTCATGAATCAGAATGTCTCTCAGGGATCCTCTTTCAGGGAGACCAGAGCAAATTATATGCTGAATTTGAAATTTGTGGGAGAAGTAAAAAACTACAGCATGGTTGGTCCCGTTGTTGAAAGGTTTGTTGCCACTGTTGAACTGAGACCACTCATGAGGTAGCAGAATAGATGTACTCATCCTATCCACTAGAATGTTGGTCTTCCCCAGTATGTGTGTTGCTATCAGAAAGTAGCTGGAAGATATTGCCTACTGCCATACTCTCATCACTTCTCAAAAGAATCTTTTCATTTACTGAACACAACAGACAGGAGTGTGTTCCTCCTTATTTGTAGACTACTGACTTGTTTGTCACTCTGAATAAAAATCACCCCTACAGGAAGAACATCCTGAAAAGCCTGCAATGTTAGGAATACTGCCCTCATCTCAAAGACATTGATGTGAAGAGTGGCCTCTGATGAGGACCATGTGCCTTGAACCATCTTCTCCATGTAATACCCCACCTCCACCCTAGATGGGAAGCATCCATGGTTGCTGTGGTATTTGGAAGAGGAAAGAACAAAGGTATGATCCCAAAACAC
This sequence comes from Protopterus annectens, assembly GCF_019279795.1. Classification (NCBI taxonomy): domain Eukaryota; kingdom Metazoa; phylum Chordata; order Ceratodontiformes; family Protopteridae; genus Protopterus; species Protopterus annectens. The sequence continues at coordinate 527,236,910 of NC_056730.1, read as the reverse complement.
CTCTTGAAATAGAATCCACCAAGTACATGATGCCTGCAGATTTTTGTTAAATGCCATGGGCTGTGATCTGATGGACCAGTGGACCACTAGTGTCTATTGTAATACTCTCATGTAATACTTTGCCAAGGGGACCAAAGTAATGCAGGCTGCCACTGACGTTGCAAGTTGAAGAACTAGTCTGGCAGGTGGCGTTTGACGGGAAAGGAGTTGTAGGTCCTGATTTGTTAGAGTGAATAACCTGCTCTCTAGTAACCTTGCAATTTGAATGGTTGTGTCCAAATGTGCTCCTATGAACTCCAGTACCTGTACTGAGAAAAACTGCGACTTGTTCTGGTTCACTAGAATTCCCAGGTTGGAATATAGCTGAAGCAATTAGGTTCTGGCACAAACTAGTAGAGACCTAGGAGTGGTAAAGAGCCAATTGTCTAGCTAGAACACCCAGAACCCTTGCAGTCCGAGATCAGCTGCAATCACTGCCATGCCATGCATCTGGGGAACACCCAGGGGATTGTGCTGAGGCTAAAGGGTAGGGCTCAGAACTGAAAATGACTGGCTTTCAGCCAGAAGTGAATGAACCTCCTGGAGCATTTGTCCATTCTGATGTGATAGTATGCATCCTGTAGGTCTATCAAGCACATCCAATTGCCTTCCTCAGAAGGGAGAGGATGGACTGCACCATGGTCATTCAGAACTTTGTGTGCTTGCTGTATTGATTCAAGTGGCTGAAGTCCAAATTGGCCTTGGGTCCCCATTCATTCTTGGCACCAAAAAGAATCTCAAATACGTTCTGAACTCTTGCTGGTCTAGTGGGACCTCTAAGATGCCTCGCTCATCCAGCAGCTTTTTTATTTTTAATGCTGCTGGTTCTGTCTTAGAGGGTGGAATGTTTATAAATTTCTTTTGTAGTCGAGGTGGAGAAAGAAAGGAATGTAACAGCCTCTGATAATTTTCCACACCCAGACATGTTTAGTGATGGACATACAGGCTTCTGGGTTCAAAAAGAAGTGCCCCCGACTGCCTCCACAGTACAGCAGTTGCACAATCATTTAGTAGTGCTGATAAGGCCTCTCTGAGAATGGACCCCTGAAGCCTTGATTCTGTGGACCTCCTCTGCCAAGAGGGTGATGTCTACTTTAACGATACATCCCTCTGCCTTAGAGGGATCTACTTTCAGAATAATTTTGAAAAAGCCCTTAGGACTTCCAGAACCACTGCTTTTTACCCCTTTCTGGTCTCTAGAGAAAGTCCTCACGCAAGCACATCCAGGCATGCCTCTTTATGGTAATCTCAAAATACCTGCTACATTGGACAAGAGTGGTATGGAGGGATTTGACAAAGACTGAAGTGTCGCCAGCTGAGAATCCACTGTTATTCTGTCTTCTGTAGACATGAACCCAAATAGAGACTTTGACAGATCCTTTGTCAAGTCTCTCTGAAACCTAGTCATGTGCCAAATAATTCAGCAACCTAAATGCAAAGGTAGCTGAAGCATAATCTCACTTCACAAACCTGTCCAAAGTACTGTACTCTCTGTTGGGTGGATGGACAGATGAGCTCTCTTCTGCAAGTTCCTTCTTACTGGCTGCCACTATTACTATGACGTCCATTGCTAGGCCTCTGCTCCAGTGAAAGCAGTCTTTAGGGGCAACAATATTTCTCTCTTTCTGGGAATCAGTTTTGTGACATCCAGTTCCTTCCATGCCTGGCAAGAGATTAAATCTACCATCTCATTAGCTAGAGGAACCACACATGGAGTAGCTGATCCAGAAACAAAAGCCTTAAGTAAAATGGATTCCCCGAAGAACAGACTTCGTAAGACCAACCTCTTCTGTATGAGAAGCTTTAGGATCTCCCTGAATAAGATGTCCTTAAGTGGTGATCGGGGGGACCTTTCCCCTTCATTGAAATCCATGTCTTCTGTCAAAGACTCCTGAGGGGGGTCAATGCATCTTCTCTTACACATATTCTTCCGAGGAGCATCCATGGGGGGGGGGGGGGGTTCACAGAGGATTCGGAAATCTGAGGGGTGTCTTGAATAAAGAAAGTCTCATGGTTAGTGTGAACTGGCTGTCCCAATGGGATACATTGTGCAGGATCAGGACCCTTCAGAACAGCTTACTGCACTGTTCAATCATGTCTTAGTGATTAAAGGCCATGCAAATCGAACAATCTTCTTCCAGATGTGTTGCCCCAAACAATACAGAGTTAGGCATTTTATGGCTACAAGCCACACATTTCTTTAACCAGTTAGTTTGTTCAACAAAATCTCTAAACAGTAGAAGGAAAGAAAGTCAGAGCTAAACATTACCAAGGATGTTAACAAAAATGTCTACATATGTATAAACAAGAATTACCAACAATGGTAATGACAAGTGCTAGCTATTACTAATAAGAAAAAGGAAGGAAACCTAACCTGAAAGCACAAACGAGACTTAGAATAAGGTTTTTTTTTGTAAGGGTAGAAAAGGAACTCCATTCTGAAAAAGACTTGCACTAAAAGTAGACTAACTAGAAGGAGCTCAGTTCTTACCTGGGATCTCAATTATGTGCTAGAAAAACCTCACCCTGCCTCCCTTTGAACCAGCAGCATCTGCCCTGTTAAAGATGCTCACCTGGAAGACCACTTTACAAACTGCCTTCACTTCTGCAAGATTGTCTTTTTTTCTTTATGCTACTGATACTTAGGGTATTTCTGCTCGAGACTGTGTAGGGAAGATGACAAATTCTACTTGAAACTGGACAAGTATATTAACATAAGTCCTACCTAAATATAAACAAAAGAGAAAGTTATAAAGCAAACCAGTGTTGATCCTCAAGCATTGATAAACTATACAGTGAAATAAACTCCTTAAAGTATATAGCAAAACAAAAGATCCTTAAATTAAGGAAAACATGAGACAGTTAAAAAACTAACAAATGGCATCAAACAAACAACATTCCATGTGTCTACTGTAGTAACGAAGGCCTTCTACTTGGCGCACGTGATTAGCAAAGGCATCACCTCTAGAGCAAAGAAGGTTTTAACCCCTCTATACCACTCACTAATTAGGCCCTTAATTGGCATGTACCCTACAATGCACCTGCAGCAACTGGAGGCACCTCAGAGGTTTCTAACAAAGAAGATCAAGGCATGTACCTTACATAGATGGACTAAAGTCCTTGTCACTGTACTCTGTATCATACAGACTCTTAGAGGAGACTTATGCCTGGCTTACAAAACAATCTCTGACCCACACCTAACAAATCTGCTGCACATCCATAAATCAAATAGGATTAGAGCTACCCATTCCATGGACGTAAATATAGCCTGCAATTTGAATGGGACGTGGTGGAGGGACAGATTTGTCTTCCAGTGACTGCATCATCTTTGGAATAGGCTGCCAATTCATGTGAAGCAGAGCACATCTATGACAATGTTCAAAAGGAACCTGGATGAGTAGATGAGGCACAGTAAATTCTTACTGGGGGATAGGGCCCACAGCCCTCCTGAACATTACTAAATACACTCCTGGATATTGGCTAGAATATCGATGGTATTACATTGGGATAAAATGGCTAGGCTTGAAATTACCTCCAGGTCGATAGCCTAGCAACCTCCTATGATCCTACAATAGAATATCACAGTATACTTTCCAATTGAAAGCATTAGTCCAAAGAAATCTGGCAAAAAAAGGTAGAAGCACTTAGCTGAACTTGAAGTCAGAGCCAATGAATTACGTCTGTACTCCACAAATGGCAAATGAGACCCAAAGTAATGTTGGGGACAGGAGAAGATTATGAGTAAGGGGAGCAGCCTGAGCTGTGGATCCTAAGCCTGGAGAAAACCAGCTAAAGTCAGATCAGAGGACAGATCCAAGACCCATCAGTTGAGGAATGAACATTAAAGTCATCAGATTTTATGATTCTCCGGATTGGAAACATGGTTTAGAATGCTTTTGGAAAACTTATGCAAATACCAAAGAAGACAGCTTCAAACATATATTGAATTAAGACATTCCAAAAAAAATTACTGAAGTAGTTCCTGCCCTGGCAAAACGAAGCCCAACCATTTAAAGTATCGTTTTGATACAGTCTCATAACAATAAGCTATGCAACTTCCAAACTAGTTTGACAGTGCATGTGTGCACTTCATGAGTGGCCTTCCTTGCCTTCCAATCATAAATGAGACTACAACAATCAGGCTGATGTCCTTAGCCTGCTTTATATAATATTTAAACTATCTATGGGCATCCAATGTCCAGAGAATTCTCTCACCTTTATATTGTCAAGCAAAGAAAAAAAAACAGTGGGAGCCATGTAATGTGCCATGGAATTCAGAAAGGATTACCGTGAGTGAAAAGCCTTAATAGGAGAGGCTTCCATCTTGTATTAACCCTTTCTGATTCATAGACCATGCTACCATTGAGGTTTCACACTAGTAGGAGAATCAGTGCGGAGGGTGGACATGTTGGCTGAGCTTCATGGTAATGAAGCATTCCAGGGGGCAGTACCAATGCTTATTATCCATGTTCTCTTCCTCAGAAGAACCTAAAATAACTTGCTGGTTTTCTACAAACAGTAGGTAAACTGCCAGGATTATCAGCATTTGCTTTAAATGCATCCTTTAAACTATGCAGCACATGCAATATAATGCAGAGGATAGGTATTTTTAATCTCTGCCCTGAATAATTAAATCAAGCAATGTCCCAGATGCAATAATCTCCTATGAAATGTACAGATGGGGATTCAAGAGAGATAGCACAACGTCATTCTCCCTCTTGGTCTTCCTCATTCTTTTAATTCCTAAGTGGAAAGCATCTATCTGCTAGGAAAGGGACCTAAACTATACCAGCACACCAGTTAAGGACTCTGCATGATAATTGCTAATTTACTTCGCTATACAACTGAAGAAAGATTCCTCTACTCCCCCTGTCCCACAAAGAAAAATTTCCTTAAGAAAGGGACCCAAGCTATTCCAGCATATTAATTAAGGACTCTTCATTATCATTATAATGTTCTTTAAATAAGACTACCTTTGTTTAGGAAGGACATGCTTATGAACTCTTTCTACCACCAAAAAATCTAATCTCATACCTTAATAACAAAAAAGAAAGAGAAAATAAGCTATAAATATTTTATTAATTAAATTAAATTGTAAATTTGCCCTGCCTAGATGTGGCTTTCCAGCCCATGCTCAACTACGCTCAACCTTTATTTCAACTTGTCTCCAACATCCAGTTTATCCAGTTCTGACTTGGTCTTCATCTAGCCCTCCTAGTGTGCACTCACCCCCACCCCTCCTAATGTGCACTCTCCCCCAACCCTCCTAATGTGCACTCTTCCCCCACCCACTGGCTTTCAACTAACAGCATACCTCTTTTCCCATCTTTCATACTTGCTTACTCTTGCTACTGTATTTCCATACTTGGATACTGCTTCTTTAGGTAGCTAAAGTTCAATTCACTGACTGCATAATTTGGACAATCTGACAGGGGATTGTCCTGTTCCACTCCTCACCCCTGCCTCCATTCCCACTATTCCCCATCAGTACATTTATCCTCACATAGGCACACCTTTCTTACCAACTAGCTTATCAAAACTCGTTGATTAACTACCAAAACCCTAACATCAGTAGGACAATAAATAAATCACTACTCCAATCTCACCAATAGCATTACTCACCTTATCTACCTGCC